>NC_137684.1:1187500-1195000 GCF_963989245.1 Nansenia antarctica
GTTCTTTGGTAAGTTTTAGTTACATGTGTTGTTTACTAGGATTTGTGTTGTTTACTTAGGATAGCCAAACAGTTATTTGTTGTTTTGTGAGTAAGGTAGATAGCGCCTCTGTTAGCATCAGCTATCAAACCACAGAAACTGTGTGCTCACCACAACTATGCCAACCCCTATACTTAGAATTCTAGGAAACTAATAGGCTAGAAGATGGTGGGAGGAAGAAATAGGTTGTCAAGTGTTATGTATGTGGGACTGCACCTTTAAGAGACACCGGAAGTGTGTGGAGTTACCCCCGGTTGACACGTGTGGTTGGTGTGCAAGATGGCGATGTGAGGAGATAATAAAGTGATGACTGTTACCCACGGTGCGGACAGTTATTAATCATAACATTGGCGACGAAGATTATGGATTCTCTACTCTCACCTCTTCCCCCGTTCCTCGCCCTGCCGGGCGATCCACCGGTCCCGTGGATTCGCTGGTGTGAGTCCTTCGAAACGTTCATAATAGCCGCCGGGTTGGCCGGTGCTAGTGACCAACGAAGAAAAGCCCTGCTAATTCACTCACTGGGCAGCGAGGGACAGCGGATTTTTCGGACTCTCGGACCCGCTCCGAGATACGCGGACTGTGTGACACTGCTCAATGGACATTTTGCTGCTCCACAGAATGTAATGCTCCGGCGGATAATGTTTCGCCAACGTCGGCAGCAGACGGGTGAGTCTATCCACCATTACGTGGCTGATCTGAGGGGACTAGCCAGCCTCTGTAAATTCGGGGTGCTGGAAGACGAACTGATACGGGATCAGCTGGCTGAACACACTAATAACTCAAAGCTCAGAGACAAGTTGTTAATGATGCCAGACGACCTAACTTTAGCTAAAGCTGTGGATTTAGCATTCCAGCTTGAGTCAGCAGCAGCCTTGAAGTCACAGCTAGCGCCCACCTCCAGCTCGTTTCCCCCCAGACCCATGCTACTAACTCAAATGGTGGCACCGCCCACGGAGCCTTCCGAGTCCAGTTTCCCAGAGGACGGCCTCGATGTGAACTTTGCTGCACGCCAGGGTACGACAACACGCCGGGCCTGTGGTAATTGTGGCTCATCATCACACCAAAGCCGAGCCCCAAACTGCCCTGCCAAGGGGCAGCAGTGTCAGCGCTGTGGCAGGCAGAACCATTTTGCCCGGGTCTGCCGCTCTACCCCCACAACAGACAGTCCACGGCCACAAGGTACACCGGGACGGCCCACACAGACGACCATCCATTCAGTGACTGCCACCCCCCGACCGGCTAAGTGGTGCACTGTTGAGCTGGATGGGGTTCGCCTCCCACTGCTGGTGGATACGGGGGCCTCCAGGTCGCTCATGAACGCTGCCACGGTACGGCGGCTCTTTCCACTCCGAACGCTCACTGCCAACGCCGAGGACCTATATGGCTATGGGCGCTGCAAAATAGACATGGTGGGCACAATCGCCTTCACTGTGCGTTACGGGACTAAGGCCCTCCCCTCATTCACCTTTCAGGTGTCTCACCAGGGTTCTAACCTCATGGGTTTTGATTTGTTTTGCGAGCTGGGTTTCACCCTCATGGACAATGTTGGATCCGCCATCTTGTCTGTCGGCTCGCCGTGGGAACAACGCTGGCCTGCTCTATTCAGCGGTTTGGGCTGCCTCACCGCCTTCAACCACCAGCCCCTCCTCAAGCCCGAGGTGCATCCGGTGATACAGCCCATACGCCGCCTGCCCCTCGCCCTACGCGACGACGTCACCGCCGAGCTCCAGAAACTCTCGGATGCGGGCATCATCGAGCGTGTCGATGCCTCCCCCTGGATTTCGAACCTGGTGGTGGTAAAGAAAAAGTCAGGGGGCCTGCGTCCGTGCATCGATCTCAGGTCAGTCAACAAGGCAGTGATCCCGGACAGGTACCCGCTGCCCACGGTGGAGGAGCTGGCTGCACATTTCTACGGTTCCTCTGTGTTCTCGAAACTCGACCTTCGCCAAGGCTACCTACAGGTTCCGCTGCACCCCGACAGCCGCAACCTGACAGCTTTCGTGACGCATGGCGGGGTGTTCCGCTACACCCGCATGCCCTTCGGTCTCAGCTCAGCCCCCAGCTGTTTCCAGAAGATCATGACCACCATCTTCGCCGGCATCCCGGGCGTGGTCATCTTCCTGGACGACATAGTGGTCCATGGTGCGACACCGGACGTCCATGACGAGCGCCTGGCGAGGGTGTTGGACGTCCTCGCCAGCCACAACCTCACGCTAAATGGGGAAAAGTGCACCTTCGCCACTCCGGTCATCGAGTTCGTGGGGTTCCGCCTGACCGCCGACGGACTCAGCCCGCTACACTCTAACGTTGAGGCTGTGCTGCGCCTGCCAGAGCCGTCCTGCCCAGCTCAGCTGGCTTCGTTTCTTGGGATGACGGCCTACTACCTGCGTTTCCTTCCCCGATACTCCATGACCACCTCCCCACTGCGTGAACTATTGAAACAGGACGCGGTCTGGGAGTGGACCCCGGCCTGCTCTGCTGCTATTCACCAACTGAAGAAGCAGCTGACCTCGCCGCCGGTGCTGGCATTCTTTGACCTGGCGAGCCCCACACTCGTGACGTGTGATGCATCCAACACGGCGATCGGGGCGGTGCTGTCCCAGATCCAGGGGGGCACGGAACGCCCGGTGGCATTCGCCTCTCGGTCCCTCAACACAGCTGAACAAAAGTACTCGGTGGGGGAGCGGGAGGCGCTAGCCTGCGTCTGGGCGTGCGAGCGGTGGCATATGTATGTGTACGGGCGACACTTTACATTGCGAACTGACCACCAGGCTCTCACGGCCCTGCTCGCTACTTCAGGTTCGGGCCACAAGCCGCTGAGGATCTACCGCTGGTCGGAGAGGCTTCAACCGTATGATTTCACCACACTGTTTACCCCCGGCAGGGAAAATGTAGTGGCTGACCTGCTCTCCCGAGCCACCCCCGTCCCAGCACTCGGCGGCCCCAACCCCGGCCCGTTGCCCAACAAGGGCCCAGACGAGATGGAGTCAGAGCTCGTGCTCATGCTGCACGCCCCACTCCAGGCCACGGTTTCCCTGGAGGACCTTCAGCGCGCGTCGACAGAGGACCCCACGCTCTCCCATCTCCGCACTTACATCCGGGAGGGTTGGCCCACGAAAGTGCCGGAGGAGCTGGCGCCTTTTCATCGGGTCAGGAATGAACTGACCTGCTGGAACGGTGTCTGTGTGGCCCGGGGGCTCCGCACGTTCATCCCCAGCGACCTCAGGGCGCGCGTCCTCGCCATGGCGCACGAGGGCCACCTGGGCATTGTAAAGGTGAAGCAGCGCTGCAGGGATTTGGTGTGGTGGCCGGGCATAGACCGTGATATCGAGATGATGGTGAAGGAGTGCACGGCCTGCCTGGTCAGTGGGAAGACGGGCCCGCCACCCTCACCACCCCTACAGCCCTTGCAGTGGCCACCCACGCCTTGGGAGCACATCCAGCTGGACATATGTGGCGAACTTCATGGCGTCCCACACCACCAACGTTTCCTCCTAGTGGCCTACGACCTCCACTCAAAGTGGCCAGAGGTGGTCGCCACGGGGTCCGTAACAGCTCGGGTGGTCACTGACTTCCTCTCCTCTCTGTTTGCTCGGTGGGGCAATCCAAACGCCATCACAACGGATAATGGCCCGCAGTTTGTCTCAGCGGAGTTTGCCGTCTTCGTGGAGGAAAGGGGGATCAACCACATACGAACGGCGTTCTACCACCCGGAGGCAAATGGGGGGGTCGAGCGTTTTAACCAGACTCTGAAGAATGGGGTCAGAGCACACCTGGCAGATGGCCTGCCGTTCTCAGCCGCGCTGCTCCGCACCCTGCTTCACTACAGAGCAACGCCGCACTCAACTACCGGCAGCTCCCCAGCACTCCTGATGATGGGCCGTGAGCTGCAGCTTCCTCTCAATCGGCTGCGGGCCCCAGCGGTCGCCACGCCAGCAGCAGCACCCTGCCAGAGCGCCAGGGTCGCAGACGCACAGTGGCGGATGAAGCAGCGGTTCGATAGGAGACGGAGGGTGAGAATACCTCCCTTCACAGAGGGGGACTGGGTCAGGATTCGCCGCCCTAACCGGGACCACAAGCTGCTCTCGTTCTGGTCTGCGCCGATGAAGGTCACCGCTCAGCTGGGCCCAGCCTCGTTTCGCCTGGACGACGGATCACGGTGGCACGCAAGCCGGCTTCGGAAGGTGGCATCGCCTCCCATCATAGACCCAGAACAACCGCAGGGTCCAGCTGAGTTCCCACCTGAACTGGTGGAGGCCGGGGTTCGCCCAGAGGCTCGTCCGGCCCGTGCCCGGGTCAGACCAGCACACCTGAGGGACTATGCCGTGGACTGGTGAACCCAAGGGTAGGGTTTAGGGCATAGCCTGTTCAGTGGGTGACTGGCAGTCTACCCAGTTCATTAAGTTTAAAAAAAAAAAGAAAAAATAAGTTTGATAATTATAATGTTGTGTTATTCATTGTGTTCTTCTGGTTCCTGTGGGGGGGGGTAAATGTTATGTATGTGGGACTGCACCTTTAAGAGACACCGGAAGTGTGTGGAGTTACCCCCGGTTGACACGTGTGGTTGGTGTGCAAGATGGCGATGTGAGGAGATAATAAAGTGATGACTGTTACCCACGGTGCGGACAGTTATTAATCATAACATCAAGGATAAAACATAATGAATAAATACATTTGTTGCAGACCTACTAAACATGCAACATACTGTACAGTATGTTTCATGCACCATTTTAGTGTGTGTGTTTGTGTGTACTATGCTAGCCAAACAAGTGTTAGCTTGTTAGCTAGCTAGCTAGCTTTATTAGAGATATAATAGATTATAGAAAAGGTCAATGCTTTTGTAATGAACGGTAATGTTGTGTGGAATAAAAAACATTGATTAATTCGTTAATTTGTAGATTTGCTGTAGAATAATACTGTAGATTGAAATTATTTCACTAGCCTACTTCTTACAGTACAAGTACAGTACACTGAGAGTCTATGGAAAGCACAATAGAAGTGAAATTAACCTGAAATTTCTGAAAGTTACAGAATGACGAGGTGAGAGGTTCTGAGAGATGACACCTTGATGAGTCACCAGCACTTCAGGTATTTGTCATTGTCATTGAATAAGTGAAGCATCTTTAGGCTACGGTAAAGAATTTGGTTGAAATAGATCACAAGTAAAACTTCTGAGTTCTGAGACTGTTTATTAAATCAAAGTTACAATTACAGATTACAGCACTTGAATGAATGAATTAATGAATGAATGAATGAATGGTCTTTATTGTCATTGCTACAGTACAGGTACCAAACAACGAAATTTAGGAGAAACTTCTCTCTGTTGGTAGGAGAGCTTCTATTGTATCTCCGCCCATGGCTGCAGGATCCACAATACCGTTTACGGTATTAGTTTAACGTTACACGTGGGAAAAAGAAATGGTCAAACTGCAGGAATTCATGGCAATGTTGTGTTACTTTGATTAGCACCCAGCAGCTAGCTGGCTCAGACCATAACGCTGTAGTAGCTTGGCAGTGTGTGTAAAGTGAAGCCTAGGCTAATACGACCATACCAGTATGAATATCAATACTGCCAACCGCCCTCAGTCTCTCCTGTTGCGCTCATATAACTTGCATTGTTACAAACACTGAGACTCACTAGGTAAATGTTGCTTGAGTGGAGCGTGGGGAGCAGCAGCTCATATGCATTTAAAGATACAAACACAGAACCAGCCTGTTGAGAGCAGGACTGAAAAAGAGGGGTATAGAGGTGTGCTAGAATGCCTTTAGTTTAAAATCTGAGTTGTATTTTCAGCAAAAAACTTCAAAGACATTTTTTGGGGACCCCAGAGACCTATAATAACTTGTTGAAAAAGAGCAACTTTAATTCTAGATGCATGCATTCACTACATCATTCATATACATATACGTATAATAGCATATACATGAACAACATATGTGACATCAGCTGGTGAAACCGGGAACAAGTTGCCAACCAATCAAAATGTTCAGACTTTTATTCTGAACATTTTAAATAAATGTCAATATTGTTGAAAATCAATGACACACTCGCTAGTCAAGCCAAAATACTGCAATGCGATGGATTCGGTGAGTAATCCCCACTACTACCTAGTTAACTATAACACTACTTTACATTGTTAGCAGGCTCACAAAACAAGCTGTGTTAGTCGACTAGCGAGCGTGTCATTGATTTGAAATGTAATTAAATTTTTCCTGAATAAAAGTCTGAACATTAAATCGGCTGCCGACTTGTTCCCGGTTTCACCAGCTGCTGTGACATATATAAAAATGCAGACTCTATAATCTGCATGCTTTTAAATTCTAGAGATACTTGACAGACACAGACATCCCCCCCCCGTCCCGCCCCCCGTCCCCCGTCCCAAATCATCAGCATCACCACCGGCACCCACCTACTCCACAAACACATCCCTCTAACCTTGACTCCCACCCACACACTATAAGTCAGCATGGGGGTTTAAACTTAGCTGTGGCTAGCTGTGACAGGACCCCCACCCCACAAGAGTTGATGAGGGCTGCACAGCCAGAGCAGACACTGGTGTCCCCTGTCTCTCCCCAGCCCAGCCACCCAGCCATTTACAGCCCCCTCGGAGGCTGCGCTATGCTAAGTATAGCCCTGCTGGCTAACCACACAGAGAAAGAGAGCCAGGGGTTTGGACCTGAGACAGCAGCGCTGCTACGCTAGTGCGTCCATCTCACATAAACCCACACTGGCACTGGGGCTGGAGCCTGCTATTTTGAGAACTGTGCTAAAAATAAGAGAACTACCCACGGTGGGGTAGAAATACACACTTACACAAATGTAAACACACATATCTACACACACACACACACACACACACACGTTCTGTACACACTTTTAAAAAAGCCTTTGCGGCTGAGGGCGACTCCGACAGTTGGGTTTTCTTTTAGCTTGAGTGACTTTTGAAAACATTTAAATAACCAACTGACTACCACAAGCAAACAGTCACGACACAGGAAAAAATAAGCTTTGATTGGTCATCTCGTCAAGAAGCACAACCGACCACCTATGTGTGTGACAGGGGACCATTATGCGCCGAACAAAATTCTATTTTCTGAATATATGGTATATCTATTTTCTGAGTGTTGGTGTTTTCTTAACAGATTCGTGCAACCTTCTTGAAAACACTGAACACACACACACACACACACACACACACACACACACACACACACACACACACACACACACACACAACTGAACAAGAAATGTTGTCAACCCTCTCAGTACCCCTTACGCTGAATGTGCCTGAATGTGTCTCCATTATGCCAAAACTGTCCACTATATTCAACTAAATGTATTAACGTTTTAAAGTTAATACATGTGTCCCCCATCCCCAGAGTGGATATACAGTCTATACATGTATATAAAAGCACACAACTGCAGAATTGTGACCACCTCAATAAGGACCTCAATTA
>NC_137684.1:1200000-1207500 GCF_963989245.1 Nansenia antarctica
TGCGATCGCATAATTCAATGCATAATTAGCTAAATGGCGCATGATTATGCAAGGTCACATAATGCAAGAAATGGCGCATATTCACCGCAATAAACAGTGGCTCCAGAAAAACGTGATTCTGCGATCGCGTAATTCAATGCATAATTAGCTAAATGGCGCATGATTATGCAAGATCGCATAATGCAAGAAATAAAATATTGCATGTTAACTTCTGCATCCCAGAATGCATGTTGCACCGGCCGGCAGCAGGGATTTTAATTCCATTGGCTAAAAGCTGTAATTTTGGCTCTACAAGTGTTAATATGTAATTCTATGAAGTTTTAATATGTTCTCAGGTGAGAAAGTAACCACATACTGTATATTCCCAAAAGAACCCGTTTATGTGATCTGACATTTTTTCCCCACTTCTGCTAGCTAGCTACATTATGTTGCTTAAATACCTTCACTGCGGGGTTCGACAGAAACATCGTAACATAATAGCTAAACAGGTGCATTTTTTGCAGCTTTTCACAATATTCGCAAATTCCCGAATTTTCAAAGCATAAAATCACCAAACCTCCCCACATATTCCATTGCATAATCAAGGATTTTTTGCCCGCATAATCAAGGTTTTTTGCCTGCATAATCAAGGGGAAAAAATGTGTTTTTCTGGAGGGACTGCACTGTGTCCCCCTCCCAGACAGAAAAGTATCTTGGGGTGATCCTGGACAACCAACCGTCCTGTGTGGCTAACATCACAGTGATGTCCCACTCCTGCAGTTTCTTCCTCTACAATTAAAAAAAAATACGCCCATTCATCACGAGAGAAGCAACACAACTCCTCTCCTGATCCAGGCACTTGTCAGCTCTGGTCTAGACTACTGCAACTCACTCCTGGCCGGGCTCCCTGGACACTGCAGGCCTGGATGCTGCAGCACGTCTGGTGTTCAATCTCCCCAAGTTCTCCCATGTCATCCCCCTCATCTGCACACTTCACTGGCTCCCATTAGCAGCTTGCATCAGATCCAAGACCCTGGTGCTCTCCTACAGAGCTGTAAAGGGAACAACCTCTTCCTATCTGATGTCGATGGTCTGTCCCCAAACCCCGGCCCGATCACTCCGATCTTCCACGGTCCTCCTGACCCCTGACCCTACCACCTGTAACCTTTAAAAATGGCAAATCTGGAGCATTGGAGCATTGTATTGCCTATCACATCTGATATGTTATGACACATGTCCCTGAGTGCCCTGGTATTACAAGCAAAAGGGATCTTTTTCTCACAGTAAAAACATTCAGTGAGTGCTTCAGCTGAGATTTACAGGCGAGGTGTTGTGTTACCAGAACAGAGGCCCTATTGAAAAGCTGCATATGCCAATAGCAGCATTCACCTCACAGACAGTTCTGTCTGTGCAGCTGGGGATTAAATCAAATAAAACCATATCCAGTGATACCAAATCAAATGTACTTTTTTTTGTGAAAATAGGACAAATGAAACTGATGCTGAGAGTGGTTAAGAAAACTACCAGTAAGTCATTTGAACAAACAGCACCATTATAGAATGAGAAAAGCACTAGTTCCAACTAGTCACAGATTGGAATTTCTCCCCTCTCAGTCAGGATTTATTTTTTATTTATTTTTTTACAGATTTCACCAGAACAACATCTACGTATCTATTTCACTTTGTTTTAAAAGCTAACTCATAATGTAAATATACTTTTCACTCCTTAAATGAAAAGGTGGATATAGATTTCAGTTCGAGCAAATAACAAGTAGTCACAAATCATCACACAAACAAAACAAGGGGACAATGCAAGAAGGGCAGTTTTTGCAGTTGTTTGCTTCAAACTTCAAACGCTTTCTGATGCCTGCTAAACCTTTTAAATGATTAAGCTCTACCACTCTCTACCGCTCAAACAACCAAGTCTCTACTCATCCCACTGAGCTCTCTGGCTCATCCTATAATCTATCTCTCTAATCTCAGAATCCATCCATCCAACCAACCAAACCATCTCTAACTTTATCCGCTACCCTAAAAAGACTATGTCACTTTCTTTCAACTACCCGAATCTATCGCAAATCTATCGCGAATCTATCCATCTATCGAAACATCTTTAAACCTTTTCTACTACCAAAATAGGACTTTGCAAGCCCACAAAGTTTCTTCTGGAACTTATCTTTCTAGTTCTGGTTCTACATGTCAAGTCAAAGTCAAAAGTCACTTTATTGTCCCATCACTGGGACATTTGTATTGGGCTTACACCCCACAGCAGCCAACAAAGAGCAACAGACAATACAGAATGTTAAAACACAAACAGAAGGCAGCCCTGATTAAGACAAGAGTGGAAATACAACAATAAGCAAGATATGTTCAACATTCATCTGGTGCAGTTTAAAAGTTTAACAGAAACCGGAATAAAATAATTGTTACATCTGTTTAATCTAGAGCGGGGGACTCTGAACCTCCTCCCAGAGGGCAGCAGGTCAAACTCTGCATGTAGGACATGAGAGGGATTCATGAGAATTCTATTAGCCTGTCTGAGAGTAGCCTGTTCAAAAATAGACTGCAGGGATGAGTGGCCTTTCACCCCTATGATCTTCCATGCAGTCTGCATCAGTCGGACCAGTTTGGACCTTAGTTGTACAGATAGGTTACCAAACCAAGATGTATGTAATGCCGTATCTGATGAGACTCTCTAAGACAGACTGGTAGAAGAGTAGCATACATTTTTGGTCAACACCACGAACTCTAAGGCGGCGTAGGAAGTGTAGTCGTTGTTGTAATCTGCTACAAAAGCTGTCTACATGAGTGCTCCAGGTGAGTGAGTTGTCAGTGAAAACCCCAAGACGTAAGAGGCGACAAATAGAACCCAGACCTACAAGCTGGTCCTAATGTCTGCGTATGCTTACAACAAGCGCCAGGACAACAACACAACAAGCTGTGAGGGTGTGGGGGGGGGGGGGAGGGAGGGGGAGGGAGGGGGGAGGGAGGGGGGGGGGGTAGGGGGAGGGAGGGGGAGGGAGGGGGAGGGAGGGGGAGGGAGGGGGAGGGTAGGGGGAGGGAGGGGGAGGGAGGGGGGGGGGTAGGGGGAGGGAGGGGGAGGGAGGGGGAGGGTAGGGGGAGGGAGGGGGAGGGAGGGGGAGGGAGGGGGAGGGAGGGGGAGGGAGGGGGAGGGTAGGGGGAGGGAGGGGGAGGGAGGGGGAGGGAGGGGGGGGGGTAGGGGGAGGGAGGGGGAGGGAGGGGGAGGGAGGGGGAGGTAGGGGGAGGTAGGGGGAGGGAGGGGGAGGGAGCTAGCAGACACACTGCAGGTGAGAGACGGGGGGGATTTGAGGGATGTCTCCTGTTGCTACACAATTGATAGCACATTTCCACTGTCAATTTGAACACTGGTGCTTGGCCTAAAGTCTCATACTTTTGTGTTTCCATATCTCCGGACCAAAAAACCCCCAAGGCCTACCCTGTCTGGGGGCTTTGGGGATATTTTGGGGACTTTTAGGGTTTGGGGATTCTACATAACTAATTCGTGACCTTAGAATGATAAGGTTCTATCTCCGTTTAGGGTAGTTTAGAGATATTGAGCTTCAAAGTTTTTACATTCCGTTATTTTTGGTGAGATGGAACCTTTGTATTTGATTAATTACTAACTCAAAAATGTCAACATTTAAAAAAATAACACCACACAACACCTAAAGGATCAGATTATGTAAAAAACTCAATTTTGACAAAAATGGAGATAGAACCATATAATTCTAACGTCACGAATTGTTATGTTAGAAAAGCATCAACACACAATATTAACGCCTAGTTATTGTGGGTTGGAGTCATGTTTACAAGCCTATACATATATGCACAACTAAGTTTGCTTAGCTGCTGGAGGACTTTCTTGTGAAAAAGCACCATTAGTTGCCAATTTGTTGTGAGAAACTTGGCGTGCGGGTGGTGTACGATGCTGGCAGTCACATATGCTGATGTGTTCAGACACGGCAGGGGCACCAAAAGAATTCTAGAGACTAAGCAAATCTTTAAAAGATGATAATGATAGATATTATTGTGGTTGCCAGTGTCTCAATTAGAAGAACAAAAAACACAAACCAAACAATACCACACATCACATTAAATACAATGGCATTGTCTTTTACCCTGGCCTCTCTCTCCACTGTCCCCTAGGCACAAAGCATACGTCCAATAATAACTTATATATAAACATATATGTAAAGCTTTATTTAAAGTGCATTTAACTAAGACATCTGAACACACTTTACAAAGACATATCATGACAACATAACAACACAAATATCACGACATCAGCAGAAATGTAGACATTCATCAACACAGTGAAATAAGGACCCTACTGTAATATTGACAGGGGTAATGGTAATGGGGTAGGGAGAGTTGCTACTGACAACCGTATGTAGAGCTATTAAGGTCAGTCTTGAGGTTGGTTTTTAAAAAAGAATGGTGACTGTCTCTGATACCCTCACAAGGGCAGGTAGGCTATTCCACAGACGTGGTGCTCAATGACAAAGAGTCCTAAAAGCCCTGTGAGTGACGACAAGCAGCCTAGCCTTCTGGAGACCTGAGGATACAAGTGGTAGGAGTTGATCAGGTCGAGTAAAAAATCAGGTGCAAGACCATTTAAGGCATTGTAAGACCTTAAAAAGTAAGACCTTGAAGTCTCTGTTGCCGCTGTTTTACTGGCAGGCAGTTCAATAATGATAAAATAGGGGTAATATGATCACATTTCCTGGTTCTAGTCAGAAGTCTGCCGGCTATATTCTGGTCTTGTTGCATACTTCTTATGGCTGTGTTAGCAGAGCCGGATAATAACCCATTACAGTTATTGATGTCTTGATGTTATACACGCTTGAATCGGTTTCGTTGCATCATGGAACAATACAAAATGTCTGACCTTAGCAATACTGTAAAGGCGGAAGACGTTTTTGATGTGTGCATTGAATGAGTTCAAGTTCAAGGATGACACCGATATCTTTGACGATATAATTTGGTACAACACTGCAACCATCTACTTTTAATGTCATACCTAATGGTGTCTGTCCTTTGGAACATAGTAGCATCATATCTATTTTCTCTGAGTTAATGAGCAGGAAGTTGTTAGCCATCCAATGTTGTATCTCCACAACCCCAGGCCTCTGTGTTGAAGAGAAACTTGGGATTATGTTTATTGTCTTCAATGAGTTTGGAAAGACAATGATCATCTGGCAAATTATGAGTACACGCGTGTATTCTCCAAGGTTTCCTTTCCAAGCACGGTGGAACACTAGCAACTAAAGTTTTGTTCCAGTTTTCTGGATGGACCCTGAATGGAGAAGGTGCACAGCAGGCCTGCTGACCTCTCCACTGGATTCACTCACAGTCAACCACGATTCACTCACAGTCAAACTACACAGGCTAATGGTTGTTCAGAAGTTGTTCAGTATTTATACTGGTAAAAGGTACAGGAAAACATAAGCATCATTTTTGAGCGTTGATTCAATTGCATTGTTTCTCCTGAGACATACTGTATATACTACCACCTTGTACTGTTTCTCCAGTGTCTATAAATAAAAATAAAGAAAGAAAGAAAGAAAATCTTCTTCTAGCATGACGATTGGTGGATAGGATTGAGTGTGTGTGTGTCTGTGTCTGCACTCTGGATTAGACAGAATGGGTGTTGACCCTCACTGTTTCATATGTGACAGCAGCTGGTGAAAGCGGAAACAGGTCTCGCTTAGTCAAGCCAAAGCATTGCAATGCAATGGAGTAACCCCCGGTGAGTAATGCCCACTACTCTACACTAACTAGGTAGTAGTGGGGATTACTCACCAAATCCATTGCATTGCAACATTTTGGCTTGACTAGCGAGTGTGTCATTGATTTTCAACAACGTTGAAATTTCCTTCAATTCTTCAGAATAAAAGTCGGTTTTGGTCGGTTGCCGACTTGTTCCCGCTTTCACCTGCTACTGTCACATATGCACCAACAGCTACACACAGAGTGGATGGGCCAGGAGAGAATCCTGCCCACACACACCTTAATAGTGAAATGTTGCTAAATATTGTTATATACTTTCGCACTTTCAGCGGGGGTTCGGCGGTTCGATCCCTGGCTGGCCGCGTGTCGAGGTGTCCTTGGGCAAGACGCTGAACCCCAAATTGCTCCCAATGAGCGGGCCGCATCAGTTGCTCTACTACTGTACAAACAGGTTCAGTGAAATAAGATTTATATCCGTGATAATCATGCCATGATCGTAATCACGATAACACGCTCTATCAGCATCAGAAAAACACCTGTGAATTAGAATATAAAAACCTTCCAGCTTCTGATTAGTAATCTGTCCTCAGAGGCATCATAGCTAGGCTCCTGGCATCTCCATGCTAACTTCTCATCAGTATGTGCATGCCAATGATCCAGTAGCATAAGAAGAACTATAGAATTTGAACCCCAAATTGCTCCCAATGAGCAGGCCGGCGCCTTGCATGGTAGCTTTGCCACCATCGGTGTGTGGAATGTGTGTGTGAATGTGCGAATGATAGGCCATAGTAAAGCGCTTTGTAATAAGGCGCTATATAAGTGCAGTCCGTTTACCATGTTAGTACGACGAAGGGAAGGAAGTTTATAAGGAGTGGAAGCCACTTCAAACAATCGGAGTGAACCTCGGTTGTGTTCGGTGTCTACTACTATCTACTACTATCTACTACTATCTGTGTCTCCTCCTTTTCAGAGGAGCGCAACGGATGAACGGACAGTTGCAGATGAAAAGGAAGGAGACGGGAGGGGGGGAGAGGGAGACTCACCCGCAGAGCCAAGGTGGCGAGGGGGTACCGTGTCTGGCTGAGTTATGAGTGGGTGAGAGTGGGTGCGGGGGCCGGAGAGAGACAGTGGGGGGGAAGGGGGGGGAGTAAGTACAGGCCAGGAGTCTGCTGTGTCTCTGCTGTGTCTCTAGTAGGCTGGGGGGAGGCGCCATACCCCCCACACCACCACACCTTAAGTCCGGGGCAATTGTCTGGAAGGCATTTCATTAGCTGGAGACCCGGAGACACATTAAAAGCCCTCCCCGCCACGACGACTGCTGCTGCTGCCCTGGCTGCACAGCTATCTGTCTGGCTCAGCAAACATCACAGGGCTCCCCATAACTCTCATAATTACACACACACACACACACACACACACACGCACACACACACACACACACATGCACTCACACACTCACACACACACACACACACATGCACACACTCACGAACGCACGCACGCACGCACACACACACACACACACACGCACCCCCCCCCACACACACAGACAGAGGCAGAAAAGCATGCACACACAGACGCACGCACACACACTCAGGCAGAGAGGCAGGCACAAACACATACACACACGCTCTAACAGAGGGAGAAAGAAAGGCGCACGCACAAGTGCCTAGGTTCTGTGTGCCACAAAGCCACGTACAAACCCACAGATACATACACACACAGACACACATAGACACAACACAGACACGACACAGACACAGACACAGAC
>NC_137684.1:1212500-1222500 GCF_963989245.1 Nansenia antarctica
AGGAGGAGGAGGAGGAGGAGGAGGAGGAGGAGGAGGAGGAGGAGGAGGAGGAGGAGGAGGAGGAGGAGGAGGAGGAGGAGGAGGAGGAGGGTCAGGAGGAGGAGGAGGAGGAGGAGGAGGAGGAGGAGGAGGGTCAGGAGGAGGAGGAGGAGGAGGAGGAGGAGGAGGAGGAGGGTCAGGAGGAGGAGGAGGAGGAGGAGGAGGAGGAGGAGGAGGGTCAGGAGGAGGTAGAGAAACAGAGTAGTGGTTAGAAATGTGAACAGTGGAGGGGATGTAGTAAAGCCCATGTTTGGCAGACATGTTAAAACCTGATAAGCTGTCTAATGAAAACATGAATCCGCCAACCCGTACATTGTTTGTATAAATCCAGCAATGTGCCTCTGGATCCATAATGAATGGAAAAGATGTGTGTCTAATTTCGGGTTAGGGTTAGTTTAATGGTTTTTCCATTAATTTGGGGTTTGTGGCATCCAGCTTGTCTACACATCAGCATCTTTTGAGGTCAGAAGATATCGGACAAACTTTGACTTAGCAGCAGTGGACTATCCCTTTAAGCAGTGGACTATCCCTTTAAGCAGGGGACTATCCCTTTAATTTGGATCTGCTCTAGAAAGCCTCTGGGTCTTAAACCTGCATGAGAGAGGTTTTTTTTCTCTCTCTCTTGATGGAGAACAGTGCCAAGTACATCCCCTCCCCGGTGTGATTTCTGGATGGGCTGAGTGGGTAGGAGGAGCTGGCAGAGAGAGAGAGAGAGAGAGAGACAGAGAGAGAGAAAGTTCATCCACAGGACAGAGGGAGAGATAAGAGGGAGGAGGGAAGGAGAGAGAGAGAGAGAGAGAGAGAGAGAGCGAGAGAGCGGATGAGAGGACTGGAGTTAGGGTGAAGTAAGGCTAAGGGAAAGGTGGGTGACAAGAGAGGGGGGAGGCAAGAGAGAGGAATAAAGAGAAACGGGAGGGGAGGGGGGGAGAAAAAGGGGATGCAAGAGGATGGACAGGAGAGAGAGAAAGAGCGGAGGTAAGAGTGAGAGAGGGAGGGAAAGTGGGGAGAAGAGTGAGATGGGGAGAGGGGGTCAGCAAAAGGGGAGAGACAGGGGGAGGGGGAGAACGACAGAGAAAAATAAAGAGGGGGAAGAGAGAGTTTACAAGTGGGTCAGGATTTACAAGAAACTGAAAAAGTTGAGGAATAAAGAATGCTAACATGTGAGAAAAAAAGCATGTGAGCACATGAGCTTGCGGTTAGAGGGGGGGGAAAACCCCAAGACTATACTATTAGTCTCTTTAATCCTTCTGATCATATGAGTAGTCACCCCTTGTGAGTCAGGTACTGGAAAAACATGAAAGCAACATATATTGCACAACAGTCACGTTACCGCAATGTAGTGCAACAAAAATACAGCATTGGCATAAACAAAACATTATCTTTACACATCATAGCACATGAATGGCCTAAGAAAAAGTCCACGAACATCCACTGAAGTAGCCACACAATATGAACTTGAATAATATAGCCAACCTTCATATTATGCAATTGTTATGTTTTTAGCTTATGCAATTAACATGATGATGGTAATTTTTCTAAAGCACTTTACAATGGCCTCTTATTCACCCATTCACACACCAATGGCGGCAAGCTACCATGCAAGGCGCCGGCCCGCTCATTGGGAGCAATTGGGGTTCAGTGTCTTGCCCAAGGACACTTCGACACATGGACAGCCGGGGATCGAACCAGTGTACCGCCGACCTTGCGATCATTAGACACCGTCCGTACCTCCTGAGCTACAGCCGCCCCATTTTATGCATGAGGGGTCACCCCAAAAGGATCCCTTCTTCCATTCCCTTTGGTCATCTGTCTTTGGGAGCTTGTGCAATTATTTGTCCCTCTGTCCATTCTTCAGGTGTTTTAACGGCCAGTTCAGACCAATGATCCGCAACGAGACGAGACCATTTTAGAACGTTTGAGAAAAACTCGGCAACCACTCGCAACCGACGTTCTAAAACGGTCTCATCTCGTAAATGGTAAATGGACTGCACTTATATAGCGCCTTTTTTGCTGCTCCAAAGCTCTTTACAACGGCCTCTCATTCACCCATTCACACACACATTCACACACCAATGGCGGCATGCTACCATGCAAGGCGCCGGCCCGCTCACTGGGAGCAATTTTGGGGTTCAGTGTCTTGCCCAAGGACACTTCGACATGTGGTCAGCCGGGGCTCGAACCGCCGATCTGCCAACCTTGTGATCATTAGACGGCGATCTTTGGTCTGAACTTGCCTTTATTCTCTCCTAGTATGTCTGTAGTTTTAATTTCCCTACCAGGAGACGGTATTCAGGAACTGCATCAGCTCCTCTCCTCGTTCTATGACCCTCTGAACTTGTTGTTAACGCAGATGTGATCGATTTCCTTTTCACTAACATGATACAACGGCAGAGGAATGGGCCAAAATCACACCTGAATCACACGCCGATTAGTTACTTCATACAGAAAGCACCTTGAAGCTGTCATTACAAACAAAGGCTTCTCCACTAAGTATTGGGTTAATTTCAGTTAGTGTGTTCAATACTTTTTTCCTGTTTCATTTCCATTTATTACACATAACTTTACATATGGACTTTAATGTTTCGATTTTTTTGTCTGGATTGTTTGACTTAATACCAAAATCTGGTGCAAATTTCACTTGAATAGGCTCATTGGAAATACATTTACTGGACAAAATACGTATTCCCCCCACTGTATGTACTGTTACACCAATTATGTCTGTCAATATGTTATATTCAATATGTAAGTTCTTTCAAATACAGAACGTGGTAAGTCCTGTCTAAATATAACCACTGCATTATTGTAGGCATGGTATTGATCTAATTCAATTATTAGACTGTTACACTAACATCAACAAATGGACTTCTCCGGACCTCACACTTTCGTTAGTAGCAATGAGGGCCCGGGCTTCTAGTGTTAAGTCTACTTGTTCCTCATTACACTTTCTTTTTTTTTCTTTTTCTTTTCAGATTTTTATCCCTTTTTCACCCAATTTGGTAGCCAATTGAACCCAACCTAGCATCCAATTATCCCCTGCCTATTGCGAAGGATCCGCCGCACGACCCCGTGGCCGGCAGTCCCAGAGGAGGCCGCCAGGCAGACTAGCTGACTGGCTCCTCGAGCCCAGCACCGTTATTCCGGCACCCCGGGGGCGCTGTTGCGCGACGGATCCTTGTCCGGAAATACTCCTATACCGCCCTCGGGAGCGGCCGCTCAATATGCCGCTCCCCGTGTGTGCCCCAGCCATATCCGGATCTGGCGAGCTGGGATTCGATCCCAGTCCCCGGTGGGCAGCTTGCACTAGTGGCCAGTGCTTAGACCGCTACACCACCGCGGGGCACACTCCTCATTACACTTTCAATGGTGATTCTCCATTAAACATTTATTATTATTTATTTTTTTTCAGAAACATTTCAGGCATAACATACCACACAAACAGAAAAACATCCTACATAAACAAACAGAGAACACAGGTATCATGAGGTCATGTTCAGGAACCGTGATCATTGATGACGGTTAGACAGGTACTGTTTGTTACATGAGATTTATGGCATATTTGCCTATGTGAGAGAGAAATAAAATGTATTTAAACAAAAAGAAAATGAATAACTACAATATAAACCCTAATCAGTGTCCGTTTTCTTAACATAACAATCCCATTTCTTCCAATACTTTTCTCCTTTTTCTTTCTGTAGACGCAGGGTGTGGGTCATCTTTTCCATGGAGCCTACATTATTAACACATTTTTTTTTTTTTTTTTTTTTTGATGTAGGACTAGGTTTAATCCAGCTCCAGGAAACCAGCTCTTACTGTCCATAATACTGAAAGCAAACAAATGCATTTACTCCAAACTGAAACAGTCGCAGGAGGTTTTGAGCCCTAGCTGGCCGCTAGTAAGCAAGCAGTGGTACTGTTGTGGAGAAGCTGTATTGTCTCTGTATAGGCTCTGCTGGCAGCCGGCCATCTGTGGACTAGTGAGCTGGCTCTCGACTGAAGAAGACTGAAGCAAACCAAACTCATGCAAGAGGGACCTTGGGATATTCACTAGGGAAACTGCTGACTCCCTCCCTGTTGTTTAAGTTGTATTTAGGAAAAGGGCTTATGAAATGATTCTTTGATTTCCGTTGACCTTTTTCGATGCAAGAGAGAAATAAAATTCGTTTTATTCTTTGGCCTCTTTGGACCACATCCCTGCCTGTTTTGGGTGTTAAGATGATAATACTCCTGTATTACACACACACACACACACACACACACACACGCACACACGCACACACACACACACACACACACACACACACACACACTGTGACACACACACACACACACACTACCAGAACAACATGCAATCCTCAGTGTTTGGTATAAGGCACTAGTCTCTCTGTGACCAATGATGTCACCTGCAGGTGAAAGCGACACCGTTGTTTTTGCCAGCTCGACTCTATCCTCTGTTGCATCCACCATTATGTAATCCCTGCTGAATAAAGGAGAGCCAGGATGGAGGATATCCGTCCCTACAGTATTCACCATCTCTCTTTTTACCTCTGGCTAACAGGCCTATTGTATGGCCCGGGACAGAGGAGGAGGAGGCCCAGGGTGGACTGGGTTCTCGGGTTTCCCTCAGGAGTGGCTGGTGTTTTTCAGCCCACAGCGCCGGGGTTCTGTGTGCGGCTCCACTTCCTGTGTCTGCGGCCAACAATGAGCCCAGAGATGTCACCTGACTCCCCCCTCCGGGGACAATGTGACAATGTCCAGCCAGGAGGAGGATAGTTGAGGTGTGTTTCTTTATTCCCGCTAGTGCTGAATGTCGGTCCATGCGGGAGACAGAATTGCAAGTGAACTACTGGGAGCATGTACTCTGGTCAGATGAGACCAAAATGTTACTTTTTGGCTGTCTCACAACGCACCATGTTTGGAGGAGAAATGGCACTGCACATCACCCGAATAACACTATACTAACAGTGAAGTTTGGAGGTGGAAGTATCATGGTGTGGGGCTGTTTCTCCTCTCGTGTTACTGGCAGACTTCATGCCCAGGCCTGGAAAGATTTAGTTTGCTGTTGCCGTGGGCTCCAGGCTCCTCTGCTATCAATGCAGTTATGGGTTTGCACAGCTGGGTGTCCTGGATGGAGGGAACTAAAACGTGACACAGTCGGATCATTTGGTCCACATGTCTGGATCCGATGGAATGATCAGACTTTTCTTTCGAACAACGTGAATACATTTCCGCGTTGTTGAAAATCAACGACACATCGCTAGTCAACTAACACAGCTTGTTTTGTGAGCCTGCTAACAATGTAAAGTAGTGTTATAGTTAACTAGGTAGCAGTGGGGGATTACTCACCGAATCCATTGCCTTGCAGTATTTTGGCTTGACTAGCGGGTTTGTGTTGTGATTCTCCGTTGAAACATAGTTCTGTGTTTCAAAAGAAAAGTCAGAACATTTTGATTGGTTGCCGACATGCGGACCAAAAGACTAGAACGTGTCACAAATGGTATCTCGATTTAGAAATCTGCAGTTGGGTTATGTGTGCTGGAGGCAGGGGAGGCTGGCGGAGGTAAACATCGGAGGTCAGGCTCATTAATAGTAGTGCATGAAACCAGGGGAGTAATCTCCACTAGGGACATGTCCCCTCCACTTTTCAAAAACTAGATTCTGTCCCCCACTTTTTAACACGATAACGTAAAATTGTTGGCTGCCACCTAAATGATGGTAATGTTACTGTTGGTGTCCAGCATGTTTACAGTCAGTTTGTAAAGACTTTTAACTGACCGCCCGTAAATTAACTGATTTCAGAGCTTTCTGAAATCTGTATTTACGAATGTGTTTATTATTAAGCTTCGTCTTTTGATGTGCTTGCTGCTTATAGCTCAACCGTTTATGCTTGTCAACAAAGTGATGTGTGTAGTTCTTCATAGATCTAGCCTCTTAATTCTGCCCTCAAAGTGCAACAAATTGATGCATTTTACTTTCAAATGTAAAACATAAGTCTCCCCCACTTCCCAAACCAAAGTTTTGCCCTTGCATGGAACGGAATAAGGAATTGTCCGCTCCTTTGACTGCACGACTTCAGTTGCACCATCAGTGCTGAATAGCGCACGCCACAGGAACTGTCAACTGTCACCAGCAGGGACACACGGCATTGTTACTCAGACACACCTTTGAAACCACAGAGCAGAAATCTGCTATCTGTCATCGATTGAATCTAAATGTCTTCTAAGAACGCCCTACTTTCTTTCCTGTACCACACCCTTTTTGTTCTCTATCTGTTTATCCCAATCATTTCCTCTGTTCCACCTCTTCCTCACTGTTTGACTTAGTTCCTTATTCAGCCCTTGGTTGTCCAGAGCAGCTTACATTCAACGTGAGTCTTCCCAATAGTCAACATGCAAACCACCCTGTGCTTACACCTGGACACAATAAGCATCTATCATTCCTCTACATTTACCATACACCAACATGAGCTCAAACTTTGCTAACGTTGCAGCTCAAAGTGCTTTAACACACAGCAAAAAAACAATAATAGAACAATGGTAATCAATAAAACACACAATAGCAATAATATAAACTACATAATAAAACAAGAATAAACCATACAATCCAAGGGGCATAGAACAAAGTTAAACAAAATAAATAAAGATTTTAACAAGTAGATACATATACAAATATATACAATATATATAAATATATAGATTCATCAACTAACATTAAAAGATACATTTAGAAAAGAATACAGTCCGTTTTTAGTCTTGACTTGAAAATAGTTGCTTCCCTAGGTTCAGTTGCATCCCTAATGTAAACTGGCAGTGCATTCCACAATTTGGGAGCATAAAATGAGAATGCAGCCTCACCAAATCTCTTCTTTTGTACACAGAGAAAGCCAGCATCAGAAGACCTGAGAGCTCTATTGGGCTGATATGCTAGCAAAAGGTCTTTAAGATATTCTGGTGCTGTGCCAATAATAATAATAATAATAATAATAATAATAATAATAATAATAAATAATAATAATCATCATCATCATCATCATTGAGAAATAGAGAGCTAACTATGCTACACAGATTAAAATGCAGTGTAGCAGTGGGCTGATCTGGTAATAGTCATATCTATAATCATGTCTGTCAACTAAGGCTTTTTACTCATGATCAGAATTTACACAAATGTGCAAATTGGTACACCAGAGAGAATAGAATCTATTGGTGAACTTTTTGGCAGCCATCTCTGTGCACGTCCACTATTACTTCAAACTATCCTCCCTTCCTGCATGGGTCTCTCTTCTTTTTGTAAGTGGCAAGGCTTCTTTTTCTGAGAAAGGCGGATGTGACTCCATGAGCCTTTAGTCAAGGGGTGAAATTTAAGCCTGGCTCTAGTTAGTATAGCTTAGGTTAATGCATCCTCCTTTTTTAGAGAGCCAGATAAAGGCAGAGGGAGAGAGACAAATGAATTCCCAGTGGCAGAGAGAGAGAGAGAGAGGTCAGCTCCCATGGGGGAGGTCCCCCCTATTCTCTCCAACAAGGTGTGCTCCAAAACTGTTTTTGTTTACTGTGGTCATAAAAGGCTAGTAGGCCTACACCCAAATGCATTCACACACACACACACACACACACACACACACACACACACACATGGACGCACGCACGCACGCACGCACGCACCCACGCATGCACGCATGAGGTCTAAGAGGTCTATATGTGCTGTATGATCGCCTTATCCCTTAAAGCCACGATCTGTAAATTTAAAATTGACGTCAGTCCTGGGACATGAAGTTAAGCGACAGAGTGTTTGTTGAAATGTTCTCATATTCATAGAATAAACTCTGAACACAATGACTGCCAGTCTGTGACATCAACATGTTCATGGAGTTTGAAACATATTTTGGAGCTAAACAGTATTTGATTACATTTCTGTTGTTTGCAAAGATTGGTGTAAAACAGCCATATACTTTGGGTTCTGATGGGATAAGACAGTTGTAATAAGCTCATTTATGAATAAAATATTTCAAGAATCAATGGGTATACACAGCATATCACACACACACACACACACACACACACACACACACACACACACACACACACAAGTCTGTGTTACTGAGCCTGTGGTTTCACATGAACACGGGAAACGCAAAAAAGAAAACTAATTATTTGCAACCTGGCCACATAGTGAACACTGCTTCATAAAACTTCACTCAGACAACCCAGATATGATATTGCAAATCATTATATAATGATTAAAGCACTTTGAGCTGCAACGTTTGCAGGAAAAGCGCTATACAAATAAAGTTATTATTATTATTATTATTATTATTATTATTATTATTATTATTATGTAGGGTAATGTAGTACAGGACTGCTACAGATTCCATAGCCTACAGAGACATGTGCTGATGATGATGTCACAATAGCAATCTGACCCTGATCTCTGACCCACTGCTCTGGTTCTGGTTACCCAGGACGATGACAGAACTTGATTGTGATGTCATAGGTGTGTATTATGTTAATATGCAGTAGATTTATAAGCTACAAACAGTGTAGTAGCAGACATCGAACAAGACAAGACAACGTTGCATTTACCATTTACTATTTACCATTTACCATTTACAAGTACCAGACAACGAAATCCAGTGAGATGGACATTTTACAGTACCTGAGCCATTTCAAACCTTGTGCTCCTTTTCCTCTGGATCCAAACATTTACGACGTTCTGGCGAGATCTTTCTCCAAGGAAGACCTCCGCTGCTTCTTAACTCATCATTTCATAGGAGCTCAGAACCAGACCCAGACCCAGACCCAGGGACAGAATCTCCACCTCCAACAGAACCAGGCCCATGGCCATCTGAACAGACATATACTCCGTCCTGCTGGTGAGTACATTTCAGGTCCACTATGTATATATGTATATACTGTAGCCTTGCCACATAAAGCTCATCAGCATTTACTGATTGATTCAGTTTATATCAATTCATTTGATTTGTATTTCATTTTCTAGTCTTCCAGTTCCAGCCAGCTGTCCCCACAGTCTCTGCTGCTGGTGAGTACATTTCTTAAAGGTGCTAAAACGATATAAATATAATGGAATTTGTATTATTTAGACTCATGAAAGCATATGATATGTTGTGTCTAGGACTCTGCACTGTACACTGGATGTAAGCACTTCCACATTAAGTCCAGTGTATCTGCCACATTGTTTTACTCTACTGTATAACTTGCCACATGAAGATCATCAACATTGACTGATTAATAGAGTTTATTTAAATACATTGTATTTGTATTTCACCCTCCAGCCTTCCTGCCTGCCTCCAGCCATGGACACGGTCCTGACTCTGTCATGGACTGGACTGCAGGACCTCAGCTGGGCCACAGCAGCCAGCAGAGTGTCAAACCTGCCCACCATGGGCATGATAATGACTCGTTCATGGACTGGACTGCAGGACCTCAGCAGAGCGTCAAAAGGACTTGCGGAAGCACCAGCCAAGACATGAACTGCAAGAGGCGAGGGATATAGACGGGAGCCGATCAGAACACCTATCAGAGCACCGACCAGACCACCTGCCACCACCTGAAGACCCTTTCCAGCCTCTGCCAGGGGGCCAGGTCTCATCTGACCCATATTGGGACAAACTGATCTCATCTGACCCATATTGGGACAAACTGATCTCATCTGACCCATATTGGGACAAACTGATCTCATCTGACCCATATTGGGACAAACTGATCTCATCTGACCCATATTGGGACAAACTGATCTCATCTGACCCATATTGGGACAAACTGATCTCATCTGACCCATATTGGGACAAACTGATCTCATCTGACCCATATTGGGACAAACTGATCTCATCTGACCCATATTGGGACAAACTGATCTCATCTGACCCATATTGGGACAAACTGATCTCATCTGACCCATATTGGGACAAACTGATCTCATCTGACCCATATTGGGAACAACTGTCATCCCA
>NC_137684.1:1232500-1240000 GCF_963989245.1 Nansenia antarctica
ATGTTTGATTGTCTCAGAGGAACACTAAGGTCTAAGTACTGTTAGTTAGCTCATCATTGATTCAGACAGAGGGAGTAACCATGGATACAGACACCTCCGCTGGTAACACCCTCAGAGGATGACTGTTATGACAATAATTCCAGATAAATGGAAAGACTTTCTCAGTGAAAGTGTGTGTGAGTGTGCGTAGGTGTGTGCAGAGGCGCCCCGTCCATAGAGGCAACCAAGGCAATTGCTTGGGGCCACCAAACAAAAAGGGCCTTTTTGTCAAACTAAAACTGTCCTTGGATGAATGTATTTTCAATGGAAATCATGGCATTCAGCGTTCAGTCGCTCTGAGTCTGCTCGCGCTGTGCTTGCGCTGCGCATACATTCATCCAAGGACAGTTTTAGTTTGACAAGCTAAACAATATGAGGGTAGTTAAGAGTTTAACTACTTTTCATTGTGAAATAGCTAGTTTGGTAAAGTATTCCCTGCAATTACGGCGTTATTATATGATCTATAACACCACGGACATCCATATCCGTAACCACGATGGATCAGTATCCACGCCGCTGCCCCAAAACCCCCCTAGTGGGGCCCCGCCCCCTTCTAGCTTGAAATTGACTTCGAGCTGCCTCTCAACTGTCAGCAGCAATCATGATGCGATCGCACATTTCTGGTCACCAAAAAAGAAAAAAGAAACGAGAAGACAATGAAAAACGACACCAGGATAGTGGTAAGTGGATAGAAGCTGCAGAGTGCAAAAATGTAAATAAGATGCAGAGTGCAAAATAAGTATGTATTAGGTAAGATGTCTTAGGCAGGCAGACAGACAGACAAGCAGGCAGACAGACAGACAGACAGACAGACCCAGTGGAGTCATGTAAAATGTAAATAAGAACACCAGTGGTTTCAGAATATACTTGTTTATTGATTTTTTGATTTGTTTATTTATTTGTTGTTCTTTGTCTGTTTGATATTACATATTAATGTTGCTGTTTCAGAATGTGAAAACACCAGCAGTTTCAGAATGTAAGTGTGTTAAGAGTTCTAATAAGCACCATTGTGAGTTGATATTTCATTATTTATATTGCTCCAATTTGATGTTACTACACATGGCTCCTTTGTTGATCAAATACTCGGACGTGTGTGTGACTGTTAATTAATACATTATGACATTTATAATGAATTCCTTTGTTTCAGACTGTTTTTTTACTTACACACACACGAGCGCGCGCATATGCGCGAACTTCGTAAAACCGTATTATATTTTAGTGTCAGGGAAATAAATAAATTTTAAAATGTCCACATCGTCACCCGCCTAAGACCCTTACCAGGGGCCTCCATAATGTTGTTTGCTTAGGGCCCCCAAAAGTCTAGGGGCTCCACTGGGTGTGTGTTAGTGTCAGGGTCAGAGAATGACAGCTCTCCTCTGTCCCAGTCCAGCTGCACTCTGACCCTCTGTGGCTTCTGCCTCACTGTGAGGAGAGTGTCTGGACCACCTGGAACACCTGTATTAAACTCCCAATCAGAAAACTCAAGCCACCAGGATCCATCCAAAAAGCCTGAGCTGCCCTTCCTGTCCGTAGACTCTGTCATTACACCCAGTTCATATTCTGTACTCCCCCCCACCTCAACGTCCCAGCTGTGTGTCCCTGAGTCAAAGCCCTCAGAGCCCAGGACCACAGGATAGGAGTCAAATCTCTCTGGGTTGTCAGGAAGCTGCTGTCTCTCTTCTCTGTATGTCCCACTGGTCAGATCCTCAGACAGGATGAGACGTGGGCCTGCAGTGTTGGGGTCCAGAATCACAGGAGTGTATTCCACTATTCCCTGCATCTTCTCCCAGACTCTGAACTGCAGGTTGCCCAGGTGCTTTGCCACGTCTATCAGCGCTCCTGAAACCTTCTCTGGATCCAGCAGTGTGCTCTGGGCTCTGTCCATGGAGGCCTTGAAGTTCAGCAGGAATGTGATGTCATCAGCTTTTAGCTCCTCCTCCATGGCTCTGTTGGTGTCTGAAAGTGATGATATCTCTCCACTCAGCCCCTCAATCTTCCTCTTCATCACCTGACTCTTCTGCTCCTCTTCCTCCCTCAGTGCAGCGATCCTGACACTCTCTTCATCTCGTAGAAACTGGTGAAGCTTCTCAAACTGCTCCTTCATCTGCCTCTCTGTGTGCTGGGCCTGGCTCTCAATATGTTTAGCTGTTTCATCACAAGTCAGTTTAACCTCTTGAAAGGTCTTCAGCTTCTCCTTTAAGGGTGTCAGTGCAGTCTGGAGTTCACGCTTATGATCCAGTACAGCTTCATCTACTGGGCAACAGTCATGTTTTTTATGCTGTTTTGAAGTCTGACACACCAAACAGATGGGCTGTTTATCCTCCAGACAGAAGAGCTTGAGTTTCTCACTGTGCAGACTGCAGAGCACCTCAGACCCTGCTGCAGCTCTCTGACTTCTCTCCTGTAAGAAGTCCTCACACAGGTTCTTTAACACCAGGTTACAAGGAGGATGCCTGGATGATCTTTTCCTGCACATTGGACATTCCTGAGTGTCTTTCTCTTTCCAGAATTCCTGCAGACAGGTTTTACAGAAGCTGTGGCTACAATGGAGGACAACAGGATCCTTGAAGATGTCACAGCACACAGAACAGGAGAGATTCTCCTCAGAGAGAGAGGGTTTAGACGCCATTTTCTCGCCACCTCCGTCTCCCCTGTAATGGCTTCTGAGGTGAAAGTTCACTTCTGAAAACCCCACCGAGTTGAAGTCAGTAGGAAGTCAAATCCAGATTGTGACGGTGTTGCTTCTTCCTTTGTGGTTGTTTTGAATGTTGATGGTAAATGAGTGTAAAGTCCTTCAGAGAGTCATACATAATATGTAGTGTTGTGGGTCATGCTAGTGAAGCCTTCTGTGTGGTTCACTTCTGCTCTCCACTGTTTCCTGCTCAACAGGTAAGAGGGTGGACCTTCAGACAAGATATGAGTCTCAGTGTTCAAGGGTCACAAGCAGAATTATGTCAGGAATGGGTGCGTGTGTGTGTGTGTGTCATCTTAACACAAACCCATTTCCTGTTGTTGATGTTGTCTTGCATTGTAATTCACCATGTTGACGGTCCTAGTGGTCATACCAACACACACACACACACAGGATAGTCTGGATTAGATTATTGAATTTGTACAGGTATTGGTTTGCTGACCTTTAATATCGTAGCGAACAGGACTGGGAGAGTAACTCGCCCCCAAGCGGGTCTCGAACCCCCGATCTCCCACTTACCACCCGGCCTCACTAACCACAACCCCAAGAGTTACAACCCCAGTCACTAACCACAACACCAAGAGATACAACCCCAGTCCCTAACCACAACACCAAGAGATACAACCCCAGTCCCTAACCACAACACCAAGAGTTACAACCCCAGTCCCTAACCACAACACCAAGAGTTACAACCCCAGTCCCTAACCACAACACCAAGAGATACAACCCCAGTCCCTAACCACAACACCAAGAGATACAACCCCAGTCCCTAACCACAACACCAAGAGTTACAACCCCAGTCACTAACCACAACACCAAGAGTTACAACCCCAGTCACTAACCACAACACCAAGAGTTACAACCCTAGTCCCTAACCACAACACCAAGAGTTACAACCCCAGTCCCTAACCACAACCTAGTGTGGCGAGTGACTAGTGATGTGTGTGGGTTTACTGTATGTACGTGTGTGTGTGTGTATCTCTGTGTGTTTATGTGTGTGTGTGTCTCTCTGGTATGTGTGTGTGTGTGTGTGTGTGTGTGTGTGTGTGTGTGTGAGCAGGTATGTGATCAGCAGCTTCAAGCAGAGGACTACCTGGTGGTGGACCTGAACGGAGCCACGCCCCACAGACGCATGCCTGGCCTGGGCTGGCTGAGACGCTGCTACACCCATGATAGACAGGAGGTACACACACACACACACACACACACACACACACACACACACAGACGCATGCCTGGCCTGGGCTGGCTGAGGCGCTGCTACAACCATGATAGACAGGAGGTACACACACACACACACACACACACACACACACACACACACACATGTCCGTCCTCCTCCACAAGCAGGGGGGGTTATGGGAAACCTCTGTGTGTGTGAGAGATATAGAGAGACACAGGGAGAGAGTGTGTGTGTGTGTGTGTGTGTGTGTGTGTACGTGTATGTGTGTGTGTGTGTGTGTGTGTGTGTGTGTGTGTGTGTCAGGGTTTCCGTTAGAAAAATTTGCCGTCGGACATCGTGTCCGGGAAGAATTCGATTTACCGGACAAACGTGATATATTCCGGTCATCATATTAAAATATAATAAAAAAAAAAAAATCCAAAATCATATTTTTTTTTCTTCAAATCTAATATAGCTGTTTGTCGCGGTGATTACTGTTGTGTAGCGGCCTATATATGCCATTGATACGATTAGATGCGAGCTATATAATAATATAACATGATTTGACGCATGCGCGCTATGCCATGCGTCAAATCCAGCGCTGAACGGGTCCAGCGCTGAACGAGCGCCTCACTGGGAACTGAACAGACAGCATCGATCAATGAACGGACTCCACATTACGTTAACTGAAGTTTGTTAAATTGTTTGGGATTAATGTGAGTTTTCTATTTTCTCTTTCCAGTTTTACCCTTTTTTTTATTTTTATCAATAAAACAACGTCATTTCTATAACCAGGGGGGTGTTCCATCGACGTCGCTGGAGGAAAGTCTGGGCTTGTTTTGACAAGTCTCGCGAGATCTATCAAGATATGCCTGGATCTTTTTAAGAGTCTCGCGGGACTTGGCGAAGTAGGCCTAGGTTTTCCTTTGGCGACGTTGATAGAACACCCCCCAGGTCTCGCTGGTTGGGAAGGCATTTCGTTTAGCTGCCTGTCAAATCATACTTAGGGGATAGCCCTGTAAGCTCATACGGGTCTGTATGTCGTCCTGAAAACCGGCTGTTAGATCATATCGCTGAAGTTTGTCTCCATCTTAGTGTAAATGTTGTCCGTTTCGTTTGTTATCCTTGTTATTGTGCGATAAAGTTAAGGCTTTTCGCTTCGGGCCACCATTTTCAGCTGGGCACCGGACACACACACACTCGTGCACGCGCGGCACTGCCCGAGAGAGAAGGACCCGCCCCCTTTGGTTAGCCTATAGGCTGGCTGGAGGGGGCGGGTCCTTCTCTCTCGGGCAATGTTGTGTGTGTGTGTGTTTGGTGCTCAGCTGAGAATGGTGGCCCAAAGCCAATTTGAATACAAAATGTGAACTTTAGCGAATTGTATTCAAATTGTGCTTAGAGGGAATTATTTTCACCGGACATTTTGTCCGACGAGTTTTCAATTTGTCGGACTTCGACAAATTTTACCGGACAAAGTCCGGGAATTACCGGTTAACGGAAACCCTGGTGTGTGTGTGTGTGTGTGTGCATATGTGTATATGCAGAGGGGAGCTGGGGAGCTAAATTGTTGCTTGCTCTTTGCAAATGATTTGGCTTAAAAGGGCATTTTTTTGTTTATCTTATCCTACCAACATACACACACACACACACACACACACACATGGAAACATTTAATGCAAAGATCATTTGTTTTTGGTTTTTCTAGTATCCGTAAAGATCACTGTAAAGATCACTGCCAGGAAAATGTATCTGAGAAAATAAGACAAAGAGTAGTCAATTAGTTGGATTCATGACATTCTGTTTGTCCATTTCCAGCTGGTTTCTCTGCATGTCTACAGTCCACTCTTACCTGGATGTCTCCAGCTGTTGACCCACATTGGGCTTCAGGACCTTAGCTAAGACCCTTTTCCAGCCAGCAAGATGAACATCTGAGAGAGATAGAGACAGGGAGAGAGATAGAGATGGTGGAATAAAGTGATTGTTCATATTCCTTCGTCAATCATCTTGTCTACCTATTCATGAATGAGATCAAACTGCTATCAACCACCTATAGCCGTCTCCTACCTTAGCTATATGCTGGCTGGTTGAACCAATCCCTGCTCCGATGGCCAGTCTGGAGACCAACTTTCTTTTCCTCTTTCCCCTGTTTCTCTCTCTTCGTTTTGTTTTACTTTCTTCAATATCGTTCAGTTTTTGATCATACGTATATCTGTCTCCCAATGGTTACCTTTTGTTTCCTCATCCACCTCTTTCTCATGATCTGATTGCTTTATTTCCACCCTCACACTATCTTCACTCTGTGCATTCTTCCGGATTGTTCTTGTCTTTCCTTCCCTCAACGTTGTTTCTCTCAAAGTTTTGGTTTCTTTTGACACTTGTTCTTCCTCCTTTTACATTTACATTTACATTGTTGGCATTTAGCAGACGCCTTATTCCAAAGCAACTTTACAATCAATACATTTGACTAAGCAAGTGAATCATCAATCCACCAGTCGTATCAGGAAGAGTAATCTAGCTCAGGCCCGGGGTCATTGGCAGTCTCAGTGATAGAAGGAAAACGTTTTTTAATTATTATTTAAAAAAAAAAGATATATATAGACACTGGAGAACAGAGAACAGAGAGTCAGTACAAGGGGGGCAGTAGAAGTCATAGGGGACACAGTAAATGGGTAAAAGCGGGTGTCTCAGGAGAGGGGGGTAGCACTCCTCTCTCACCATAGTCAGTGTGTCACTCCTGATCACACTCCACGTATTCCTCCTCCACCTCCTTAGCTATGTCTTTCTCCTCTTTCTCTTCCTCCTCCTCTTTTCTCTCCTCTCATTTTCTCTCTCTTGTCTTATCCTTTCTTTCCACATCCCTCACAATCCTCTCCTCCCATGTTTTGTTTTCATCTTCCCCTGTGCTTCACTGTTGTGTGCCGCCCTGTGATGTACCCTGTCCTGGTGCATGCTGACTGTAATGTAGCTCCATGTGCTTTTAACCCTGTAATGTGCATGTTGCTTGTAAGGCGTTTGTATTGTAATGTTCGGTTTTGATGTCTGTGCCTCTATGTAATATGTGTGTTGCTTTTATGCCTGCCTAACCAGTACTTGATTTGTTGATTTTAATAGTTTTTATTGTTTTAGGTTTCTAAGTGCCAACTGAACATCTGGCCAGGGACTACGGACTTAAACTAGCCTTATTGGCTAACTCCGGCATATTGCATTTGTGTCTCATATGTATTTTAATATGCACTGTCCCTGTGAAATAAACAATAAACTAAAAAAACTAAACTAGATTCAAGATTCAAGATTCAAGAATGCTTTATTGTCTGTCACAGAGTGACAGAAATTCTCCTTTGACAGGCAGAAGTGCAGCTCAAGAATACAGTTTCCACATTAAAACACACATAGGTCACATACATTAATACATACAATAAAACAGACAGATATAACAGTGTTTATGTAGTGCCTATTTAAAAAGTCTAGTCATTTAAAAATAATAGTCATAAAACTAAACTAAAAAAAAAAGACACACACACACACAGACGACCAGACCAGTCAATGGCCAACAGGACCCCGGTCTTATCAGAGAGAGACAGACGCTGACTGGACAGCCACTTGGTAT
>NC_137684.1:1242500-1250000 GCF_963989245.1 Nansenia antarctica
CCCCCCCCACACACACACACATACACACGTTCAGTCTCTCTCCCCCTCTATCTCCATGCCTCTCTTTCTCATTGTGGCTGGTAATTTCAGCAGAGCCAATCTGAGGAAAGTTTTGCCAAAGTTCCACCAACTATTTCTTGCCCAACGCGTTGGATCATGTTTACACTCCCTTCCAGGGAGGATATAAGCCCCCCTCCCGACCCCCTCCCTTTCTGCAAATCAGATCACACCTCTATGTAACGTTGACCATCATGTTATATTAAAAAAACTCCTCATAAAACATTTCCGTAGCGACAACTATCCAATCCAACTGTGACAGCAACATTTCCGTAAAAAAAAATACCAATCATTTTATTGATTGTATGATTGGATTGTATTGTATTGATTGTATGATTGGATTGATTGATTGTATGTATTGTATCCTATCGTCCTAGAAACAGATGTTCAAGCTAGAACCTAGAGGGTTCTTTTGCTGCCACTGTAGGAGAACCCTTTGAAGAAACGTTTTTGGTCCCATATAGAACCATTTTTATTTTAAAATGTTTCATTTAAAACGGCCCTCAAGTCCCACCTGTTCACCAAGGCCTTCGGCCTCTAGTTCTGTTGTTTTGTTTGTCTGACTGTATCTCTGTAAAGCGACCTTGGGTACCCTGAAAGGCGTTATATCAATTCAAGTTATTATTAGTAAGTAAGTAAGTAAGTAAAGCTTTATTTATATAGCACCTTTTATACAAGAAATGTAGCTCAAAGTGCTTTACAACAGGAATAAGAACATGAAGTGAGTATAAAAACATATATAAAAACATTTACAAGCATAGAATGAATATAAAAGCAGGGGAAAACAGTAAAAAGAAGAGGTAAAGATAAAATACAATAAAAATAAATGTAAAAAAGGGAAACAATGTACAACCTCTGCCTTAACGATTAGTAACCGCTATCCATCTTTCTTTTGCACTTACTCGAACCTTCTGACAACGTACAATCACCTCTTTCTCATCGATCCGGCAGCGTCAGATCACAGTATTTTAACTAACTGGATCTGTAGCCTAACTGTCGTCTGTCTAGACACAGCAGCGCAAAGTCCCAGTCAACTTGATCTGTAGCCTAACTGTTGTCTGTCTCTGGACAGAGCGACGTGTAAGAGGGACAATCAAGGCGTAGCCTGAAGAGATGGGTCTTCAGTCTACGGCGGAACCGCCTTTCTAGTTTCTACATTTTTGTTTATCCCGCCCTTTCATCACCCATCGTTGATGACGCGGATGGTTCCGGTTACATTGGTATGAACGCGGGCTGGTTCGCCAGACAGCACCAAGGTTCGGACGATCCAGAACGCCAACGCGAACCGGTCCGGTTCCTTGGCGGTGTGAAAGCCCTAACAGTGACATCTGAAGAACCCTTTTATTAAGAGTGTGCCGAACACCCCCAGCCCCCCCCCATCCCCACCCACCCCACCCACCCCCCCCTCCTCCACCAGTGACCAGTGACCGAGAGTCAATACATCCCATTGACAAACAATGAACAAACCTCACTGTCTCTCCCTGACCTGACCTTTCACCTTTCCCCTCCGCATCACCTGCCATAAAAAAGTAGCGTTTGGATAGAGACATTCTTAGTCGGGGTGAGGCGCCCCTGGGTTTATCAGGAGACAAACAGTGGCCCTCAGAAATGGTTGGAGCCGGTCTCTCTGTGTTTATGGTGCTGATTTAGTACCAGAGTTGCCTTGAGCACTAATGCTGAAATCTGACTGGCAGCCTAGCAGCGTAGCAGCCTCGCTGCAGGGGGGCTCCACTTAACCTAGCCAACAATCAACCGCTAATGGCCCCTAGACAGAGAGAGAGAGAGAAGGAGGGATGTGATTCTTTCAACCCGTGACCATGCACCGAAGGGTCACGACTGGGAGTTAAATTAGCTTAAAAACACATTTCTTTATCAATACTTGCTTTATAACACGGTTGTTACCTATGTAGCGGACGGCTAAGGTACTATAGCGTCGCACGTCGTGATTTTAGCTACTGACACTATGGAGCCAACAAATCGTGAGCTTAGAGTGAGTGAGTTTTGTGAGATGGAACCTTTGTATTTTATGAATTACTAACTCAAAAATGTCATTATTTAAAAAATAACACCACACAGGCATTAATCAACACCTAATGGATCAGATTATGTAAAAATGACAAAAATGGAGATAGAACCTTATAATTTTAACGTCACGAAATGTCTAAGCTTTTGTTGGTGACTCATTATGGAATTCCTTGTATCAAGCAGACCGGGTGAACTCAGTTTCACTAACAGTGCTTCCAGCATGTCAACGTTTTAGATTCCTTATTGGAATGCACTTGCATGTCACTTTGGCTAAGAGCATCTTCTAAATGACTTAAATGTAAATGTCAACATCTCAGATGTTTACCTAATGTTACTGACAGCCTGTTGTGTCAGACAGAGATCCTAACGATAATATCCTGGCCTTACTATGAGAATCCTTACCACATGCACATCACATTACAGGTTTATGTAAACTACGTAAACAATGACTAATGAAGACCAAATCTCAAATACTGAGCTACATAAGCTAATCATGCTACATAAGCTAATAATACATATTAGCTTATTATTATTATTATTATTATTATTATTATTGTTATTATTATTATTATTATTATTATTATTGTTATTATTATGATGAAGAAGAAGAAGAAGAATACATTACATAATATAATAATAATAATAATACATTACATAATATAATAATAATAATAATAATAATAATACATTACATTTCTATCTGCAGGGGTCTCTTGGTAGTGCCCCACAAAATATCGGTGAGTGAAAATAAAGTTTAAATCTTTAAATGGGAAAATGGCAACATAAAGGTTAGATGATGATCACCCAGAGCACGGGGTCAGACGGTCCTGTGCTCCCCTGGTTGTGTCTGCCTGATGGGGTACAGGCAGGCCTGGTCGGCCCGGGGGGGTACAGTAGTGTCACCTGCTCTCTATAGATACAGGGGTATCTATAGAGAGGTCCCAGATCAACAAGGGTGTCACTGTTAGCCAGGGCAAACAAAGCTGACAGGAAGTGTTGTCTCTCTCTGTATCTGTGTGTGTGTGTGTGTGTGTGTGTGTGTGTGTGTGTGTGTGTGTGTGTGTGTGTGTGTGTGTGTGTGTGTGTGTGTCTGTCAATGGAAAAGTGATGGTTTTGTCGTCTGTGTGTGTGGTTGGGGGGCGCGGGGGGGGGGGGGGGCTGATACAATCCTAACAAGACTCCTTGGGGCAGAGACCTCGGTGGAGAGTTGTAGCTGACAGAATATCTGTTTCTGCAATCTTGGCTGTTTGTGTTGCGTGTGTTAGTGTGTTAGTGTGTTAGTGTGTTCGTGCTTCAGTATGAAAGAAGACTCTGGCACAGGTTTGGGGATCTTAAGAAAGTGATTTTATAATGACATATTATTTGATTTAAAAGAATCGTCACATTTACAGATATGTTTTACTAAACAGCTAACAATCTTTCTACTACTACTGTTGTAAAGCACTTTGAGCTGCATTTCTTGTATGAAAGGTGCTACATAAATAAATCTTTACTTACTTACTTACTTACTTACTAATAAACTATGTGGTAACACTTTGTTCTTACCTCAAAAAGTTCAGCACAATTGTTAACTACCTGGTACTAAACGGCACATAATGGTGGTGGTTATTCATTCATCATGGAATCTAAAAGAAACTAGTGTCATTAAAATGCAATTAACAACAAAGTAACTCAATGTTTGAAATATAAATATAGGGTTGCCACTTTATCCTCTTAATACACAACAGCACAGAAACAAACCCCCACCCCCCCCTGCTCCCCGCCCTCCCCTCCCCCTTTGGCTGTGTGGAGTTGTGTTTGATATATCACGCTGTGATTGGATGGCCACTTTTGGCGGGGAGAGAGAAAGGGGGGGGTGGTGGTGGTGGTGGTGGAGGAGGGGGGGGGAGAGGCAAAGTGCTGACTCAGGCAGTGTCTCCATTGTTCTCTGCTCAGCTGTAACCCGACACCCCTGCCTCGGCGGCCCAGATCGGCCTTCTGGCTCCTCCAGCCAGCCAACACCGCTGGAGCCAAGGGCCTGTGGTGAGGCAGAGCATACCTCTGTGTAGAACACTCTAGAACACTGCTCTATCCTCCAATCTTATCTGCACTACACACCCCATTAGTGATAGAATTCACCAGGAAAATCATAATGGACAAAAAGGGCCATTTGGGTCACTTACTGGTGACAATTATCTACAATAAATCTCTTTTCTTAGGGAGATGTTTTTCCGAGCCAGTCTAGACTTCTTCTTTGCAGTCTAAGAGGTTTCTTCTTCTCTAGTGCCTCTGCTGGGATTTTTCATTGTTGGCAACATGCAAACATGGAGCATTTCTATGTGGTACTGTAAGAGCAGGAAGGAGAAAGTCAGCCTTTAGACAGAGATTATGGCCTACAAATCATTACTTGACGGGGGTGGCGGGGTGGGGTGGGGGTGGGGGGGGGGGTGAGAGCAAGGGCAAATGTAATGGGATACTCTGTTAACCAGGTCATTTTAGATTCTCAAGGATGTAAATTAGATCTGGCTGGTATAGTGCTGAGACAAGGATAACAGTAACGATACAATGTAAAAGTAGGAGTATGTCATTTCTTTCTGTGATACTTACCAGGAACACACACCTAAAAGGGATTGAATCATGTTACATTTACACTTTTGGTATTTAGCAGACGCCTTATTCCAAAGCGACTGACAACAAATACGTTTGACTAAGTAAGTGAATAATCTATCCACCAGACATAGCAGGAAAAAGTAATCTATGCTCAGACCTGGGGCCATTGGCAGTCGTCGCGCTATAAGAAGGAATGAGGAAAAATAGTACAGGGGGGTAGTAGATGTCTCAGGAGAAACAGTACAGGGGGTAGTAGATGTCTCAGGAGAAACAATACAGGGGGGTAGTAGATGTCTCAGGAGAAACAGTGCAGGGGGGGAGTAGATGTCTCAGGAGAAACAGCACAGGGGGGTAGTAGATGTCTCAGGAGAAACAGTACAGGGGGGTAGTAGATATCTCAGGAGAAACAGTACAGGGGGTAGTAGATGTCTCAGGAGAAACAGTGCAGGGGGGGAGTAGATGTCTCAGGAGAAACAGCACAGGGGGGTAGTAGATGTCTTAGGAGAAACAGTACAGGGGGGTAGTAGATGTCTCAGGAGAAACAGTACAGGGGGTAGTAGATGTCTCAGGAGAAACAGTGCAGGGGGGGAGTAGATGTCTCAGGAGAAACAGTACAGGGGGTAGTAGATGTCTCAGGAGAAATAGTACAGGGGGGTAGTAGATGTCTCAGGAGGGACAGTTAAGATGTGGTTAAGGAGTTTAAGGATGTTTCTCATGTCTTGTTGACTGTGTAATGATGATACTTTGATCATGAATAATAAATACAATATCATACATTCTCAATCAGATGTCTGTTGGTTTCAAACTACGGATAGACCGCATGCACAGCTAGATACATCGGAATGAGAGATAGGTGTTACAAAGTGAGAAAATGGAAACGGGTGAGCCAGGGTGTCGGTCTTCCATAACATTTGACTTTATCACGTTAGCGCCGATTTTTAACCAGCGAGGAGCAATGTCTCGAAATGAGCGCTGTGACAAAACGGCCAACGTTTTGTCACTATCAACCTCGATCCTGAATTCCCACAGCCTCCCCATGACAAAGACCACTGTCCCCCTCTCCTCTCATTCCTCCTAGCCCACACACAGGTTCACAAGAACATTTCCACCCTGTTCAGGGCCCCATTTCCCATTCCCCCATCTATCTAACACACGGCATATCCAGCACATAAAGGTAGCGTTTCCCCAACCCCATCCACCAGAGAGCCCACAGCTGAGGGCAACACATTGTCTGCCCATGACATTCTACGATTCTCGCAGAGTTTTCCCGTGTGAGACAATAATGCCAAGCCTACGTTATTAAATTCCGCCCTAGTCGTATGAATATGCAGTAGAGGCGTCTGCCCCAGGGAGACAATGCCCCTCTCCTGTTCCTCGGCGGAGACTGGAGGCTGGGAGACGACGGCGCAGGTCTGGTCAGCGGTCACGTCCACTACCCACGGACTAACTACACACAACAGGCCCCTTTCACTTGGCAGGGCTGCCGTTCGGCCTACACAACTGCCCCCGAGCCCAATGTGGTATGGTCTCGCGTACACCTCTACTACTGGAGCACAATTCCTCGATTCATAAGCGGTTCCCAAGGCTTTTTGGCATTTTGTGTGGTCACATTGAAAGGCTTTTGAATTAGCTTGTTAACAACGGTGCCCCTGCATAAGTATTTGGACAGGGAAACATTTTTGACATTGTTTTATGCCACTAAATATTAAGTATTTGGACAGTTCGTATTTTGCCCGAATTAAGCAGTCTTGGTTAGTAGTTGGTCGCGTATCCGTTCCATGCAACCTCACCAGACGCTGGGTATCTTGTGTGGTGATGCTCCGTCAGGCTTGGCCTGCAGCCATCTTCGGCTGTTTGTTTTGAGGTCTTAAGTCTCATCTTAAGTCTCATCTTAAAGCAAATTATGTGCAATTGGATTTCCATCTGGAGATTGACTTGGCCACTCTAGAATTTCACACTTTTTGGCTCTGAAAAACTCCCTAGTTACTATGGCAGCATGTTTGGGGTCATTGTCTCGCTGTATGATTAAGTGCCGTCCAGTGAGTTTGGAGGCATTCGCTTGTGTTTGAGCAGACAAGATGTTTCTGTACACTTCACAATTCATTCTGCTGCTGCCGTCAGCAGTTGCGTCATCAACGAAAACAAGTTCCAGTGGAAATGCAATGACACACAATGACACACAATGACACACAATGACTCACACAATGACACACAATGACACACAATGACACACAATGACACACAATGACTCACACAATGCCACGCAATGCCACGCAATGCCACTTTTTCCACAACACTGCGAAGGTACCTTTTAGCTAATTGCAATCTGGTCATCTGGTTTCTGTTGCTAACTAGTGGTGTGTAGCTTGCAGTTTAGCTTTGCAGTTCTGCTGTTGTTGAGGTCTTCTGCAGATGGTGGTCTCTGACACGTTCACACCTCACCAGTGACTTTCTTCTGTTCCAAACTGTTGTTAGCCAGCCTGAGGGTTTGGATACTTTTTGGATTGTTTCTCTCAGATTTCTTACAGCCCAATAATGGCTTCCTTGACTTGCAGTGACAACATGTTGGTCTTCATGTTGATCGACACCAATAGGAAGACGTAAAGGCTAGAATCAATGCTAGACATTGACATCTCTCTTATGCTGCACCAATGATGTGACACACCTGACTAACCAGAAACACCTGTCTGGACAATTGTCCAATACTACTGGTAACCCAGACATTGGGGAACTATGTATAGTACATTTAAATGTAACTTTAAATGTCGTTGTACCTGTTACAATGACAATAAAGATTATTCATTTATAGGTGGGTGGCAATTTCTAAAT
>NC_137684.1:1257500-1262500 GCF_963989245.1 Nansenia antarctica
TGACCTCCAGATACATATAACATGATTCTTGAATGTTGTCTGAATCCAGATTTATTTTGAAATGAGTTCTATTTGGTATTGAATATGCGGAAATATTGAATATACAGTATGTCTTCTTATATGCACCCTCAATGGAGCCCCCCTCTCATATGATTGTACTTATACTCGGAGTGACAAATAAACGTCTTGTAATAAAGTAAGTATTGTAGTGACTACATTATGGGTTCATGTTCTCCTCTTACTGTTGGTTGTGTAGTGGGAGGGAACCAGTTCTGGCACTAGGGGCAGAGGGGAGGATTATTAACGTTGCAACTTCCTGTTTAGACACAACAGTTTTGGTGATCTATTTTCTGGTCCTGTACTGAGAGTACAAGTTGTTATATTGATTAAACAGTTATCATTACGTTGCCTACGTCTTTCCTTTTTCCTCCGGCACTACACTGGTGACCCCGACGTGGATTTTTGTTAACGTAATTGTGTACAAAAACCAGCGAACGAACGTTACAATCCTGCAAAATGTCCGGGCGAGGAAGACGTTCAAACCAGCGGCAGCCATCACCATCCCCTGTCAGGGTAACGCGTGGTGCGCACACTCCCACTCTCAAGCTACCAGAGTTCTGGGACTCAACGCCTGCTGCATGGTTTGCTATTGTAGAGGCACATTTCAACAAAAGTGACATCGATGACGACGACGACCGGTACAACCATGCTGTGGCAATGTTGGGCAGCTCCACCGCAGCTCGAGTGGTAGGTTTTTTGTCTGCTCCCCCGACGACGAACAAATATGAGCGCCTCAAGGCCCTGCTTCTAGAGACATTTGAACTGTCCACTGCGGAGAGGGTGCGTCGCCTATTTGCCATGTCGGACTTGGGTGACGAGAGGCCTTCTGCGCGCATGGAGAGGATGCTAAACCTGCTCGGTACAGAAGACCCCATGATCCTCTTCACAGAGCTGTTCATGCGCACATTGCCAGCTCAAGTTAGGATGGCGCTGGCCAACACCGCCATCATGGAGCCCCGCGCCCTGGCCAGGGAGGCGGACCGGTTCGTCTTGGCCATGCCTCAACGGTCCCCCGACCTGCTCGCTCCCGCGGCCGCCCCGCCACCCGACCGTCGCAGGAGAGCGAAGGATGACGCCAGACCTTCTGGCCAGCAGGGTAACGCTGCGGGCCATTGTTTCTACCACGCCACTTTTGGCGCCAAGGCCAAACGGTGCCGCTCACCCTGCACCTTCGGACCGACGGGAAACGGCGGGGCCGGCACTCAGTAGTGGCCCTGAGCGCTGGCGTCACCAACAGGCTGCTCTTCATACAAGACACCGCCTCTGGTCGCAGTTTCCTTTGTGACACAGGTGCCCAGTGGAGCATCATTCCGGCAGAGAGATCGGATGTGGCGAAGGAGGAGCGTGGTCCGCAGTTGGCAGGCGCGGACGGCACACCTATCTGCTCTTATGGCACTAGGGCGGTGGACGTGTGCTTCGGAGGGCAATGCTTTTCGTGGGATTTTGTCATAGCGGCTGTCACATTTCCCCTCCTTGGTGCGGATTTTCTGTGCGCCCACAACCTGTTGGTGGACGTGGGGAACAGGCGCCTGGTCAACTCACAGACTTTCGCTTCCTTCGCCTGTACGCAGGGGGAGGCGGTCTACAGCGGGTGGTCCAATACGCTCGCCGAAAGTGACCAGTACCTTCGGCTGCTCGCCGAATTCCCCGACCTTACCAAGCCCACCTTCTCCGCGCCCACGGTGAAACACGGAGTGGAGCACCACATCGAGACCGAGGGGCCTCCCCTCCACGCCAGGGCCAGGCGCCTCAACCCGGAGAAGCTGGCCATCGCCAGGGCGGAGTTTGCGCATATGGAGCAGGTGGGCATCGTTCGGCGCTCGAGCAGCCCCTGGGCGTCTCCCCTGCACATCGTCCCTAAGTCAGACGGCGGGTGGCGCCCATGTGGGGACTACCGCCGCCTCAACGACGCGTCCAAGCCTGACCGCTACCCGGTCCCACATGTCCAGGACTTTTCAGCGAACCTGGCAGGCAAACGCTTCTTCTCCAAAGTGGACCTGGTACGGGGGTACCATCAGGTGCCGGTGCACCCCGAGGACGTCCCTAAGACGGCCGTAATCACGCCATTTGGACTCTTCGAGTTTCTGCGGATGCCGTTCGGCCTGAAGAACGCGGCGCAGACCTTCCAATGCCTCATGCACTCGGTGCTCCGGGACCTACCATTCCTCTTCGTCTACTTGGATGACATCCTCGTCGCAAGCACCACGGAGGAGGAGCACCTGTCCCACCTCCGGGCCCTTTTCACACGGCTCAGCCAACATGGGCTGATTGTCAATCCGGCGAAGTGTGAGTTCGGACGGAACACCATCGACTTTCTCGGGCACCGGGTCTCCGCAGAGGGGGTGACCCCCCTCCCCTCGAAGGTGGAAGCTGTCGCTGCTTTCCCGCGCCCCAGCACAATCAGCGAGCTCAAGGGGTTCATCGGGATGGTAACCTTCTACTATCGCTTCCTCCACCACATCGCTCACATCCTGCGGCCTCTGTACGATGCCCAGAAGGGCAAGACTCTGAAGCAGCCGGTGGACTGGACGGCGGAGCGTGTCAAAGCCTTTCAGGACACCAAGGCGGCCCTGGCCCGCGCTGCCATGTTGGCCCACCCCTCGCCCTCAGCACCCACTGCTCTCACCACGGACGCCTCTGACTTTGCTGTGGGAGCGGTGTACGAACAGTGGGTTGGGGACGCCTGGCAGCCTCTTGCATTCTTCAGCCGCCAGCTGTCTCCCAGAGAGCAAAGGTACAGCACATTCGACAGGGAGCTCCTCGGGCTGTGGCTTGCTGTCAGACACTTCCGTTTTTTACTGGAGGGCCGCGAGTTTACGGCCTACGTGGACCACAAGCCACTCACGCACGCCATGTCCAAGGTGGCGGAGCCGTGGTCCGACCGCCAACAGCGCCAGCTCGCCTACATATCCGAGTTCACCACAGACATCCAGCACGTTGCTGGGAAGTCCAACCAGGTCGCGGATTGTCTCTCCAGGGCGGTGGTTGGTGCGGTCCAACTGGGTTTGGACTACACGCGCATGGCTGCAGACCAGGCCGCCGACCCCGCCGTCCAGGCTCTCAAGTTGTCGGACACAGGACTGCGCCTAGAAGAGGTGGTTTTCGGTGACGCAGGGGCCACGCTCCTGTGCGACGTCTCCATGGGTCAGCCACGACCGGTGGTCCCCGCCAACTGGAGGCGCCCCGCCTTCGAGGCGATACACGGCTTGTCTCACCCTGGTAGGAAACCGTCCTCACGGCTGGTGTCAGAGAAATTCGTCTGGCATGGGCTCAAGAGGGATGTGAGGGCCTGGGTAGACACGTGCATCGCCTGCCAGCGCGCCAAGGTGCATCGACACGTCAAGGCCCCCCTGGAGCAGTTCTCTGTGCCTGAGCGGAGGTTCGATCATGTAAACGTGGACCTGGTAGGGCCGCTGCCCCCCTCGCACGGATACACCTATCTCTTTACCATGGTGGACAGGACGACTCGCTGGCCGGAGGCAGTTCCGCTCTCCTCAACGACAGCCCCCGACCTGGCCCGGGCGTTCATCGCGGTGTGGGTCTCCCGCTACGGCACCCCTGCTGATCTCTCCTCTGACCGTGGCTCACAGTTTACTTCAGAGCTGTGGGCAGCGGTGGCGGAGAATCTGGGGGTCAAGCTCCACCGCACAACCGCCTATCACCCGCAGGCGAACGGGCTCTGTGAGAGTTTCCATCGATCCATGAAGGCCGCCCTTCGAGCCAGCCTCACGGACAGCGACTGGCTTGACAAGCTGCCGTGGGTCATGCTGGGGCTCAGGACAGCGCCTAAGGAGGACCTCCAGTCGTCGTCCGCTGAGCTGGTGTTTGGACAGCCGCTGCGGGTCCCCGGTGACTTCATTCCCAAGTCAACGGAGCCCTGGTCCGCCGCCGCTCAGCGCGCCTCCCTGCTGGACAGCGCCAGGACCTTCGTCCCGGTCCCGACTACGCAGCATGGTGTCCCTACTTCGAGGGTGCCCCCGGAGCTGCACTCAGCGAGGTTCGTTTTCATTCGTCATGATGGCCACAGGACTCCACTACGTCCTCCTTATGACGGGCCTTTCCGTGTCATCGAGGCCGGAGCCAAGAACTTCATGGTTGACATGGGGGGTAGGCCTGAGTGTGTGTCCGTTGATCGCCTCAAACCGGCCCACTTGGACCTTGAACTGCCCCTGGACTTGGACCTGCCACCGCGCAGAGGCCGGCCTCCAGTCCTACCTCCCCTGCCGCGCCCTGGCCATTCCCCCCTCCGACCCCGACAACCCCCCGCAGCTCGCGAGCCCCCGGTCGTCACTGCCCCCCGTCCTTCCCTGCAGGAGGACGTGATGGGCGATGTCACACCTCCTCCCGCACCTCCTGACTTTACCTACGATCGTAGGGGCCGGGCCATACGCCCTCCTCGCCGTGAGGATTTCCAATATTGAGGTGAACACTGGGGGGGCTGGTGTAGTGACTACATTATGGGTTCATGTTCTCCTCTTACTGTTGGTTGTGTAGTGGGAGGGAACCAGTTCTGGCACTAGGGGCAGAGGGGAGGATTATTAACGTTGCAACTTCCTGTTTAGACACAACAGTTTTGGTGATCTATTTTCTGGTCCTGTACTGAGAGTACAAGTTGTTATATTGATTAAACAGTTATCATTACGTTGCCTACGTCTTTCCTTTTTCCTCCGGCACTACAGTATGTAAGTAAGTAAGTAAAGTTTATTTATATAGCACCTATCACAGACCAGCGGTCACAAAGTGTTTTACATAGGCTATAAAAACATAATTAAAGAGCAAAAGTAATAGCAGGTTAAAAGAAATAGGTAAACATGTGAAAACAAAAACAAGAAACCAATAACAAGTGTACAATAAATAATAACAAGACACAAAAAGACAGGCTTTTAGGGTTAGCCAAAAGCCTGTCTGTACAGGACAGTCTCTAGCTGTTTTTGAAATGC
>NC_137684.1:1275000-1525000 GCF_963989245.1 Nansenia antarctica
TATCCAGGATCAGATCGAGCTGGCTGATTTCCCCTATAGGAGTCAAAATCAGCTAGATAGATCTGATCCTGAATTGGAAAAAAGAATCAGGATGTACATTTACATTTACTTTTTTGGCATTTAGCAGACGCCTTATTCCAAAGTGATTTACAATCGATACATTTGACTAAGCAAGTGAATCGTCAATCCACCAGTCGTAGCAGGAAGAGTCATCTAGCTCAGGCCCGGGGCCACTGGCAGTCTCTGTGATAGAAGGAAAAGGGTTTTATTTTTTTTACATTTTTTATATTTTTTATATAGACACTGGAGAACAGAGAAACAGTACAAGGGGGGCAGTAGATGTTATAGGGGACACAGTAAAGGGGAAAAGCGGGTGTTTCAGGAGACACAGTGCTGGGGGGCAGTAGATGTCTCAGGAGGAGCAGTTAAGGTGTAACCTGAAGAGATGGGTCTTCAGTCTCCGACGGAAGATGGGGAGTGACTGCAGTTCTGACAGCCATGGGAAGCTCATTCCACCAGAGGGGAATGGATCATTCTGATCCAGATTAAACGTTTTGAACAACTGGGCCTAAGAGTTGGAGTGTAATCACATTTCAAGGAAGAGCCCAAACTAGCACAAAAAGCAATACATGTTTGAATGACAACTGGTTTTATTTTGTGGCATTATACCAGTGTGGTAGGCAGTCAATATTTGAGACGTATTTAATGGCAAGTTAAACAATGTATGAATGTAATCTTCTGTTTGCACTACAAGAAGAGATCATATGAAGTGGATTCACTTATAAACAATAACAAAATAAAACTCAACTACATGATTGATGAAATAATGATAATGACTTTACTCGTACACCTTGATCATATTTTTAAATAATGCCCTTCGTTATTGAGCTTGTCAACATTCTTGTTATTTATGGCTTATACGTTACATAATGGGGCACATACAGGAGACCATAGTGGGGCAATTGCCCTGACAGCTAGCTTAGCATAGAATATATATATATATATATATATATATATATATATATATACTATTTAGCTGACACTTTTATCCAAAGAAATTTACATTGCAATGAGTGCATACATGTTTCACTATATATCTGGTCCCAGCTGGAATTAAACACAACCTAAGCATTGTCAGCTCAATGCTCTGCCAACAGAGCCACAGACGACCACATAGCCATGCAGTCTCAACCCAGCTGAGTCATGTGTACAGAGTTCAAACTCACTGCTCAGCTGCTTGAACGTGATGTGTATGGTTATGTAAACATGTTTAAGTTAGGTGGTGGAGTTGAGTTAAAGTGAGTTCAGATTCTATCCTGCCAGACAATAACCATTTACACTGTGTCATGGATGAGGCTGAGTAAACTGATGAGATCATTACTCCATTGGAAACAAGCCTGTGGACCACCTGTCAAGTCTACTAATAACTTGGAATAAGACAAGGTAGTTTCTTTTTTTAAATATAATATATACAGTATATATTTTTTCGTGGGGCAGTCCCACTCATATTTTTCATTTCATTGGACAGATACAGTGAAGACAGACAGGAAAGTAAGGAGAAGAAGGGAGAGAGAGAGCATGTCAGCAGGGCATGGACCGGATTGGAACCCATGCCGACATGGGCATACGTGTGCACTGTAGACCGCGGTGCTAGACCTCTAGACCACCCCAGGCCAGAAGACATGGTAGTTTCATTGACCTGTAATGGAAGAAATAAGTAGACTATTCAAGAGGAAGTCAACAACCAGTGGAACAGAAAAAAAGTGCAATGTCTTGAGTGCAATGCGCATGTTAGAGGTCTCTTACTAACAATGACGAGACACGATTCATGTCTCCAAACAGATTTCCTGCAAATCAGTTAAAAGCCCAATTGATTTGACAGAGCAATCGCGGTTAACTACCAGGCAGGTGTAGCCTAAACGAGGCAAATCTCAGTTTGGGGGAACACATTCAAAGTGCAGCTAAACTCAAACATGCTAGGTGACAGAGCAGTAGCCCCAGTTTGTACAATATAAAATAGACATTTTCAACTGAATTCTACACTGTATTATCATACTAAGCTCAACTCCAGTGTGCATCATATTTTGACAATGTATTAACGCTTTAATTAACTCACTCTACGTGCAGCTTTCCAAAGCCACTCACTCCGAGGTACTCATCTATCTATCTATTGTTCCTCATAATCTCAGAATCAAGCAGGCTATTTCTGGCATCTGGGAATAAATCAATGCAAAGACCAAATTAGCCCTGGGCCATCAACAATACAACAGGCTAAATTTGTTAATTAGCCTTCGTTAACATTAAACAATTGATGGGATCAATGATGGATCAATGGTCACCAGCGGCCTTTCCGTGCGAGCAGATGGAGCGGGGCCACTTAGCTGAAACCGTAGATGGGTGACAGTGCAGATGATGAATTGATCATGCTTAATTTTCCCAGCAGATGGACAGATATCCCCGTCGATCCCCCCCCCCCTCCCCACCACCACCCTCCTTCTTCACTACCACCCCCTCTCTCCCTGCCTCCCTCTGTCTCAATCATTGGTTTCCTGTTTCACGTCAAGCCCAGATCCTAATTAGAGATTAGCATGTCAAACTCATATTCTATGAATGTGTCATGATAGTTTAAAGTCAAATCCTATGAATACGATTTGAAGTCAATCAAGTTGTGCGATGGTAAAACGTAGTATATTATGTTTGTGACCGGGCTTAAACCTAAAAACATAGCCAACTGGTTTTTTAAAGCATTCTCACTTCCTAATTCCATTGTCTTGAACCATATAGCCATTCATTCTACTGGTCTCTTTCTATCTAGACATTCATCCATCCATCCATCCATCCATCCATCCATCCATCCCCAGACACCCCCCTCCCCTCTCTCTTATCTCTCTTTTTCACCAGGGCCAGAGTTCTGTCTCTTGCAGCCGTTCCGTGGCGCCAAGCTCCCACTAACGCTTCAATTAGCCAAACAGAGGCAGAGCGCTTTTACGCCAGTTTACAAGGCGCCTTAGCCAAGAGGGCAGCTCTCCACTGCGGCCGACTTCATGGGCCTTGCCAAGCCGTTGCCACGGAGACCGTGGAAAAAAGTTGGATGCGTTCACACCTCATAAAAACTGGTGAGTGTGTGTGTGTGTGCTTGTTTATGACTGCACAATATTTTTGTACCTTTGCAAAAAAGTATGCTTCACAAAGCTGTAGGAATTAGGTCTATCCCCAGACACCTCTGTAGAAGATGGTCCTTCTGTGGCTCCGTTGGTAGAGCGCCCCTCTTGTAACTCTTAGCGAGTGGCACTCCAAAGCGAGGGGTAGGGGTCAAAATTAGAAATGGGATCGGGCCATTATATACCAGAATATCTAAAGAGATACTGATTAAATGTATATGGTATATTTATATTGACTGCCTTTGGTCTACCAACCTTTGGTCTACCAACCTCTAGACTTTCAACCACAACCCTCGTAACTAGTTGGCAGAGCGCTGGGAGTTCCGATGGATGGGCCAAAGTGAGCAGCTTGGTTATCAGAGAGGCCTCGGTAGGAGGGCGAGGCTGTGTCTCCGTCTGAGGTGTCCACCTCCACCACTGATGGCATTCGACCAGGAAGGGGAAACCTCATCACATTCACACTTCAAAGCTGGATTGTGTGTCTGGAGCCTGGAGGGAGGAGGGAGGGCACAGCATCTTGGAGGCTGGCTGAGCGATTTATCTTATTATGTATATACAGGGTTGCAAACTGGTGATGGCCCAAAAAGATGACAACATTTATTTTTTGCCTGAAAACAAAGAAAATGATCAATGATCATCGCAGCTAACCTTAGAGGGGGGGGGGGGGGGGGGGTAGCGCTAGCACTGATGGTGCTAAATGGATATCACTAGTTATGTAAGTAGCAGCACCCGTGACCGTAACACCTGCAAAATTACTTCGAAAACAGTTAAAAGTTATTTAAACAGCAGCGGAGTTTAGCAGACAGGAAGATTAGTTAGCTCGCACATCATGTGACTTGGATGAGGACCCCCCCACCCCCCAACCCCCCTTGTGCAGCTCTACATGATTCACATGGATGAACTATTTTCCTAATTTAGCAGAAAGGTGACAAGTTTGCACCCCTGTACGTACCTGTATGTCTTAAACACATTTGTATTCTTCAGGTGAAAACAAACATCATAACATTCTAAGAATGTTGCAAAGATATCTCAGCACTGAGAAGCTTTTTTAAATCCAGCCCCTAAGCTGTGGGAGAATGCACTACCTATCTTCCAGAAGACCCATCTCTTCAGGCTACATCTTAACTGTCACTCTTTAAGACCCTTTCATCCCCACTACCCCCTGTACAGTTTCTCTACTATAAATAAATCCTGCTTCTAGCATTGTAACTAGCCAATGGTCCCTGATCATAGCATAGATTACTTTTTTTTAATGATGACTGATTAGTTGGTCAAATGTATTGGTGCTAAGTCGCTTTGGATAAAGGTGTCTACTAAATACTAAATGCAAAACAATGTCATGTAAATGTAAATGTGTGTATCCATACGTTGCAGCATCACAAGCCAACCTCACTACAGTCTGCTGCACGCTGGGGGCCTCCCTTAAAAGCCTGAGTGTGTGTATGTGTGTGTGTGTGTGTGTGTGTGTGTGTGTGTGTGTGTGTGTGTGTGTGTGTGTGTACAAGGAAACGCGGCTTCCCCCAGGCCACTGTGATGGCAGTGCCTGGGCAGCCCCCCAGCAGCACCGACCAGCTGTCTCCCCCCCCCCCCTGTTACCCCCAGCTGACGGGGGAGGGGGAGGAGAGGAGAAGGGGGTGGGAGTCGGGGTAAGGAGGCAGCAGCAGAGCAGATGCAAGGCCCTTCCTGGGTCGTCAGAGCTGGGGTGTTTCCCAGCCACCCTGCAGCCGGAACAGCCATAGGCACCAGCTGTCCAGCTCCCTGAGACCAGTGGGTAGCATGGGGGTGAATGGGCCTGGGGTGGGGCAAGGGCTGCCCAGTCAGTCCCACTGTATGTACCAGCTGACACTGTTTACCTAGACTAAACATATAGGCCTGCAAATGCACAACTTCACCCTTGACCTCCTCGATTCACACAAAGGAGTAGCCACCACTTGAGTATATTGCCGAGGCAGTTATGGTCGGCTTGGTGCTGTGGTGACCAATGTCTGGGGCTTTATGGTTAATTAGTTTGCAGAACAGAGAATTCTGGGAAGTAAAAGTTAGATGTATTACTGATCAATGTACAGTGGGTAATATTTTCTTTTCTGTACATTTGTGTAATATTCTAAACATTTAAATTCTACAATATAAATAAGACCCGATTCTGGTAAAAATTTACTTTGAAAGAATGTTCCTTTATCTGATAACATTTTCAACAGAATAATATTTATATCCCAAATGTTCAACTTCAGAATGCATGCCATTCACCCACTATAACAACACTCCATTTCTTAGACAAGCAGTAAACTAACTGTGTGAATAATGGGGTGCTTCACGCGGTCCTTCAACTATTTGCAAGGCAACCGGCCAGTGAGAGAAATGCACTTTGCTAAGCCAACGGACATAAAGTTGTTCTATTTCATTTCCTCTTAGTACAGGTCCTGCATTAGCCCTCAGGTAGTAGACGGACCCACCACATCCCATGACACCTAATCAGGCATTCATTCACAAATCAGAGCCAGGGCAAATACTTCCAGTACATTTACATTTACATTTTTGACATTTAGCAGACGCCTTTATCCAAAGCGACTTACAACAAATACATTTGAGTAAGTAAGTGAATCATCTATCCACCAGTAACATTAGGTAGTGAAGCAAACAGTATAAATATAGTAAATAAGGTAGTGAAACAGTATACATATAGTATATTTATAATACATACATTTATATATAAATTATATATTTATATTTTATATAGAAAGTATATCCAAAAATAAATATATATTAAAAATATATCAAAGTTTATGATCCAGATAAAAATGACCATTTGTTTCAATTGATGTTGTAGAATCATTTTAATCCGGATTAAAACCGCCTAGCAGAGGATGCTTTACAAGGTCTATTGTTTGTCTTTGTCAAAGGCCACAATGAAACTCGCTGACTTCACAGCAATGTCAAAGACCTTCAAAGAACAGACCTCAGCAACTTGATCTAATTGAATTCAAACAACAAATGTTACTTGTAATTGTGAAGTGTTTCATTTGACCTGTTTGTGGACATAATACCTATTTCACCAAGCAGACCCAAACAGTCCACTTCTGATCTACAAACATGAAGAGTCTGTACAAACCGCCCACCAACCGCCATTTGCTTTTGAACCTATCCTCCTCTGACCATTATTAATGACCCGACAGGTGGACTTTGTGGTCTCCCAGCTCCTCATAAAGAAGGAGATGAGATACGAGACACAACCTCTGTCACCCTACACTGACCACTGCCTCCCCCCTCCCCCTCCCCCCTCCCCGCTCCCCCCTCCCCGCTCCCCCCTCCCCCTTCCTCTCCTCTTCCTCACTCCTTCCACTCTTCTTAAGTCACCACACAGCAAACAGGGACCGTAACGTGAGCACAGCCATCCTCCTTGTATCCCCTCTGTCACGGGGTGCGTCTCAATAGTGTAAAGTGGCTTCCTCTCCTTGACTCCTTTCCCTCATCCACACTGACATTAAGTAACTGGGCAGGTGAAAGTGAATTCCTGGTGGCATTCTACACACAGCTTTCACCTAGCCTGTGTTGTCAGTTGCCGTGAGGAGGAGAGGACAAGAGACCAGAAGAGAGAGCCATTTTAGACTATGAAGACGCACCCCTAAGTCCCCAGTTCGATCCCCGGCTGGCCATGTGTCGAGGTGTCCTTGGGCAAGACACTGAATCCCAAATTGCTCCCAATGAGCAGGCCGGGCCGGCGCCTTGCATGGTAGCTTGCCGCCCTTGGTAAGTGAGTGTGTGTGTGTGTGTGAATGGGTGAATGAGAGGCCATTGTAAAGCGCTTTGCAATAAGGCGCTATATAAGTGCAGACAGTCCATTTATTATTTAGCGATTCACTGACTAGCACAACTGGGTAAACAGCCGTTAACAAAAGAAAAACACAGAGCCTGTCCTGCGTGGCTGAACGTCGGGTCAACTGTAATCACCATCAGCAGGGGGCCAGATGATCCTCTCTTCAACTCAGCTTTTTAGCAGACCCCCGATCTCAATGACCTGTGTGTCAGTGTGCGATGCCCCTGTGACCCCCTCCCCCCCCTTCTCTCTCTCACTCATTTTCATCCAAGGCAGGGAGGGATACATTTTATCCCCACCGCTGGTGTGAGTCTATACGCATTCACAACACAAAGCATACTGAAATAGGCCTATTCGTAAGTCTTTAGTAGCTCTATTGGAATTAGTTCCACTAACACACACTCACACACACACACACACCAGTGACTTGCCACGTTATCCTGTTCTCTCCAGTGTGAATCCACAGCCCTCCTCTTCAGTCCGCTCCAGCAGGCAGGGTCTGGGGTCTGGGGTCTGGGGGGTGGAGGACGGAGTGGGTCACAGATGGGGAATGGATGGGAAGGGGCGGCCTAGTGGCTTGGCCCCGTCACACAGAGATGCTGGAGGTGGTGTGGTGGTGCGCCCAGCTGGTAGGATGCCTTTTTACTACATTTAGACAACATTGCCTCAAAGTTGTATTTGAATGAATGAATGAATGAGAATGTTTATTTTGGTCCCTTTTTTTTCCTTTTTTTTTTCCTTATACAATTCATAATACAGATATTAAAAATGTACACAGTCACAATGCGTAACACCAGGACCAAAAAGGTGTAGGCTTTAGGTCTGAAGGAATTACAAAGTGATATCGATGTTGTGCTTGTGTCTGCATTAATGACTAGGAAATGTCAGACGCACTGTTTGTTGGTCTACTCAGAACGTACACCGGCAAAACTTTTAAAAACGATTAATTATGTTTTAAAAACATTAATATTCAAAATTTCAAACAAAAAAATAAATGTTGTGTGTCCTTTACTACAATACTACAGTAAATATATGCTTTATATGCAGTATATATATACTGTATTCCAGTGTTTACCTTAATCCTCTGTTAAAAAAAAAAAAAAAATGTATTTAATAAACTGTTATATATGTTGGTGTCACACACAATTCCAGATCCCGAGTTTCCTAAATGAAGGGGAAAGAAAACAGAATACAACCCCAGAAAACAGACACAATAACAGGGTTTTCGTGCTATTGTTTGTTGAGCTGAGAGGGAGAGAGGACATGGTGGAGGTCAGTCTGTGTCCCCGAGACCTCATCAGGTAGGTCCCCCAGCAGGCAGCCCCTCAGCTGGCTCTGTCCCTCACAGCCCCGGGCCCCCAAACAAACACTGACCAGCCGCGTGGAAAGGTGATCTGACTCCCCTCCATCACCTGTTGGCGTCACACACCACCGCCCCTCTGGCCACCAGCGCCCGACAGTGGCCGGCGCGACAGCTGGCTGAGAGGAGAGGACCCCTCAGGGAGATGTGTGTGTATGTTGGGGGGCTGCCTGCATGTTGGGGGGCTGCCTGGATGTTGGGGGGCTGCCTCTATGTTGGGGGGTTAGTGTTGGACAGGATGGAGCTACCTGTGTGTATGTGCGTGTGCTTGTGTTTTGTCTGTGCCTGTGTCTGTTAGGTGTGCGTGCCTCTGTGTGAGCGCACATTTAGGTGTATGAGTGAGTGTGGATAGGAGTGAGTGTGTGTGTGGGTGTAGGCCTTTCTCAGCCTGGGGTAGACTGCATCACAAAGGACAAAGAAACAGCACCTTTGTTTGTGAGGTGGAGAGGTTGGAAAGGGAGGAAAATGTTAGTCATTGAGCATTGAGCTGTTTAGGACAATGGATGCTAAATTGGGGTTTGTGTTAGGCCAAACCTGAGTGATCAAAAGGTTTTGGTTGAGAATTTCTAGAAGCCACAAATCGTGTTATCGATGACGCCCTGTTCAAACAACCCGATTATTCATAGCGATTGAATTTCTGCCTTATTTCCTTCCAATAAATCAATTCCTTCCTAGAAAGCCGAACAATCAATTGATTCAATCGATCGGAACAGAGGGCCACAATCAACTATGAATTGATCCGGAGCTGATGAAACGCCGCCTCTCTCACATTGATTCAGAAGTCATTACAGTAACAGCTGGTGCTCCTCTGTGGATCAATTGGTAGAGCATGGTGCTAACAACGCTTAGGTTGTGGGTTCGATTCCTGCTGGGACCATATATACTGAAATGTATGTGTTACGGTACATGTGGGAAAAATAGGGTTAACCCTAACCCTACCCCTAACCCTTACCCTAGCAGCCAACCCTAACCCTAGTTTTCCCACATGTACCGTATTCCCACATGTACCGTAACATATGCACTCATTGCAATGTAAGTCGCTTTGGATAAAAGCATCAGTTAAATGGCGTATATATAAACAGCTGCTTAGAGAATGTGTCATGTGTCATCCATCCCCCCCCCCTACCCCCTCCCACAACATCCTCTTGCCTGACGCTTCTGTTTCAGATCCTACAGCTACGAAACCTCACATGACACCTTTCCTCTGTCTCGTGTTAGAGTCATTGTTGTTGAAAGGGGTTTTCTACTACTGTGCAAGAGAGCAAAGTGTGAAAGAGCTGACTCGTTAATATCGGATCCCCCCCCCCTCCTGAGGGATGTGTAAGAAAGTCGCGCCAGAGAGACAAGAGTTGCTAAAGAGAAGTGATTAAGCTGTCAATGCAAGGACAAATTATGTGGACCACCGAAAGGTGTGAATCAGCGAGTTTTTCGCAATTGCTGTACAGAACACTGCTGACAGGATACCTAGTGGGAATAAACTGTTTATTTTAAAGGGGGAAGGGGTTGATTGTGTGTTGTTCGAAAACCATTCTGCTTGAGTTGCAGAGCAATCCCTTTGAGAGAGTAAGGGGGAAATGTAGTATTGTGGGCAAACATTGACTGAAAACACCAAGTTTTATATAGTACATACATCTTGAATGTAGATTGACCTCACAGAAAGAGAAATACAGAGTAACAGAGAGGAAGAGAGAAACAGAAACAGGAGGAGAAAAAGAAGAGAGAGATACAGAGAGAGAGAGAGGGCTAGCAAGGTGAGGATAGAGAGAGGTGAGCCTAGGATAGTGAAAGAACAATCCTCATTATCACATGTATCAAAGCCCACTTAACAGGAGGACAACAGGACAGCTGCAAACAGGGCAACTGCAAATCATTAAGGCCTAACATAAGGACAAAGTCTGTCCAACACCAAGGCTAGCTGTTAGCACTTGGGTGTCACTCGGAGCCAGCTAACACTCACTCCAATAATCACTTCTCAGCATGTGTTTCCCCAACTGTTGAAAGGAGAATGTGTATTGTATTTCACAGCGCTACCTCACATTCCAACCAAGGTAAGGACCATAGATTTCAAGAGCCATAGAAATGGAGGAACAGTACACAGATGATATGTTATCCCTGTGCGAGGAACCAATTGGATGTGTGAGGGACAATCATTTGAATTGAATAGATTCTGCATCATTGGTATTACAAACCATATCATGCCAGCCTCAAGATAGGGGCTCCGTAACATTCCCTAAAAGTTGATACAGGTATGGGTACCTGTCTCACAGATACCAAAGCCAGCTAGGAGGTACTTGAAGAGATGATCTGAGATGATGGAAAGCCACCTTTCTTCTCAGCGTTATGAACTACAGTATATGGACATGACACCGGGTTTTAGAAAGTACTTTTTTGGGATCGAAACGGCGGTCTTCACTGAAGGTGCTTAAAGCATGTACAGGACAGCTGGCTGGTGTCTTCACTACCGTATCCAACCTCTCTCTCTCCACGGGCATAGTGCCCTCCTGCTCCAAGTCATCTGCCATCATCCCGGTACCGAAAAAGGGGAAGGTAACATGCCTAAACACTGGGACCCTGTTGCTCTCACAACCGTAGAGAACAAACGCTTTGAAAAGATCATCAAGGTCCTGATCTGTAGAATGCTGCCACCCGTCCAGACCCTCACCAATCTGCCTACCGGGAAAACAGATCGACAGGCAACGCCATTGCCACAGCGCTCCACTCAGCCCTCAGCCACGTTGACCAGAGAAACTCCTGTGAGGATGCTGTTTGTAGACTACAGTTCAGCATTCAACACCATAGTCCCCTCCAGACTTGACAGCTAGCTGAGGGACCTAGACATCGACTCCAGCCACTGGATCCTGGACTTCCTGTCAGACCGTAAACAAGTCCTCCGCCCCTCTGACCATCAGGACAGGAGCCCCCTAACCCTAACCCTAACCCTAACCCTAACCCTAAGGCTGTGTACTAAGCTCCCTCCTCTACTCCCTGTACACCCACGACTGCGTGGCCACTCACAGCTCCAACACAGTGATCCAGTTCGCCGACAACACGCAGTGATTGGCCTGATCACCGACGGCGACGAGACAGCTTACAGAAGTGAGGTTGACCGCCTGGCTCAGTACAGCCAGGTCAATAACCTCACTCTCAACGCCGACAAGACCAAGGAGCTGGTGGTGGCCTTCAGGAAAAAGAGGCAGGGACAAGACCCCATCACCATCAACGGGTCTGCTGTGGAGAGGGTCGACAGCATCAAGTTCCTGGAAGTTCACATCACCAACAACCTCACCGGGGATGAACACACCAACCAGGTGGTGAAAAAAGCACAACATTGCATCTTTCATCTCAGGTGGCTGAAACAGTTCGGCTTAGGGCCTAAGATCCTCGGGGCCTTCTTCAGAGGCATAACCGAGAGCATCCTGACAGGATGCATCACTGCCTGGTACGGGAACTGCACTGCCCGAAACTGCAAAGCGCTGCAAAGGGTAGTGCGGACAGCTGAGAAGATCAGCGGATGTGAGCTTCCCTCCATCCAGGACACCTACGGTGTGTCAGAAAGAACCTCAGGATTATTAGGGACCCCAGCCACTCCAATCAGAAACTGTTCGAGCTACTGCCGTCGGGGAAAGGGTACCAAACCCAGAGGCTGACAAACAGCTGTTTCCCCCCAAGCAAGAATACAAAAGACTGCCACCCCCTAACCAACCCTACGCACACTACAAAAATGAACATATTACCGTACAATATTAAAACTCCTGCACACTACTGGATTACCTGTATACCATTGGACTAATTTACTACCGTACCGTACTGTATTGTATTATATTGCATTTCATATGATCATACTCTGCACAACATTTTGCACTATTGAAGCCACTGTAAAATCCATAACTTTATTAGTTTATCAATGTAGGGTTACTGTTTTACTTATTTACGTTAATTATTCTTATTGTGTTTTTTGTAATGCAATGTCAATGTTGAGGAACCAAAGCCAAAGAATTTTACACACACACACACACACACACACACACTCGCACGCATGCACACACACACACACACACACACACACACACACACACACACACACACACACACACACACACACACACACACACACACACAGATATAGAGAGAGGCAGGCAGAGACTTTCAGAACCTCTGTTTGGGGAAGATGGTCTGATTTTCAACAACTGAAATGTATTTACATTTCTCTAAATAAAAGTCTAAAAACATTCAATCGGCTGCTGACTTGTTACCCCTTTCACCAGACCATGTCACAAATGTATTTGTCGTAAGTCGCTTTGGATAAAGGCATCTGTTAAAGGCCCAAAATGTAAATGTAAATGTAAATCTAGTGGTGCAATGTGAGAGTGGCTAGCTCATTGTTGTTAGCGGGCTGATCTTCCAAAAGTGCCACCTAGAAAAAGCAATCCTACTCTGTCCTACTGACAGTCTGCCTCTATGAATAAACGGACTGACTTATATTGCGCCTTATTCCAAAGCACTTTACAATGGCCTCTTATTCACCCATTCACACACCAATGGCGGCAAGCTACCATGCAAGGCGCCGGCCCGCTCATTGGGAGCAATTTGGGGTTCAGTGTCTTGCCCAAGGACGCTTTGACATGTGGCCAGCCGGGGCTCGAACCACCGATCTGCCAACCTTGCGGTCATTAGACGCCGGCTCTACCTCCTGCGCCACAGCCGCCCCGTGAAGCAACAGTCTCACAGTGATTCTGAGTGATTATCTGTTACCCCTTAGAGGACGGCACCTTCTCTGTGTCACGGTGGCCGTGTGCATGTGTGATGGTTATCATTAGTCGTGTGGCAGACAAACCTTCCAAACTTGATTTCTTGTGGTCAGTCACAATCTAGAATACTCCATATTATGTCATCGTGAAACCATAGTTAATTCTGAGTTCATTTTATTATGCCAGGTTGACAGAATTATTTCAATACACCAAAATCATGTGCAGAGAGAGATATTCTACAGAGCAAAGACATTTTTTTGATTCCCAAATTACCTCTTTGTGCCCAACCTGTCACCTTCCGATCTTTAAACCAGATGGAACCATTGGCCTCTCCATATACTCAGAAGATGTAACTTTCCACCTCTCCATACACAAATCATCGGTAACCGTTCACCCCAATATACTCAGGAATGTGTTGTTTTAGCAACATTAGCCAACATGAGTCTCAAGTCAAAAGTTCACTATACATACGTATGTATAAATGTCAAACGATCAGTATCCAATATATCATTTTATTCATTGAAAGTATCAATATAGTTTGATCGATGATCACAATCTTCCACAGCAGCTCCTGGGTGGCACAGGACCAGAGTGTGACTTGATGCCGGGATGTGATGGAGAGAGGCTGGGCACGGTGTGTAAACTCACAACTCCCTGACAACTTGGCACTTCTGTGTCCTCTCTCTCCTAGACAGCTGCATGTCACTAGTTACTTCCTGTCAGTTTGTCCTTCTTCCTTCTGTCCTTCCTTCATTCAATCTGTAGGCAAGAAAAAAACACAAATGTTCACATACACACAAGCTCTCCTTATTTCTCCCTAAACACACACACACACACACACACACACACACACACACACACACATCCGCACACACACACACACCCACACACACCCACACACACACCCGCACACACGCGCACACACACACGCACACGCACACACACACACACACACACGCACACGCGCACACACACGCACACGCACACACACACGCACACACACACACACGCACGGCTACAATCTCCTCTACTTTCAGCACTCCTCCCCCAAAAAAATCCCAATTTGAAGCCCCACAATTTAGTCCGAGCCCACTTACAAACCGCCTATCATTTCATGATTTGGCAGTTCAAACCACGACGGCCAGATCCCCCTGAGTGGCACAAAAGAGGACACCTGTCAGAGGCTGGCTAATCCCACCACCCCTGCACCCTTCTCAGGGAGGCGCCCTCTAATATGCACAGGGGCCCACAGCCAATGTCTGGGCAGATTAGCCCCGTCCCATCCCCCATCCCCCCCCGTCCCATTCTCCCTCCCCCGATACACACTCCCTCCAGGCTGCAGGGTCCCCCTAACGAGCACACAGAATCACTCCTAATCCCTGGACTCAGCGGACTGCCCTTGCCCCCGCATGTGCCCAAAGCCGTCACACTTCACCCCCTCTCTCCCTCTCCCTCCCTCTCTCTATCTCTCTCTCTCTCTCTCCCTCTCCCTCTCTCTCTCTCTCTCTCTCTGCCTGTCACTGCAACTGCCCCCCCCCCGCCCCCCCCCGAAACCTAATCTCAACACATCCCTCGTTCACCCACCCATCGACTATCCTGGCTCTGCCCCATCTCGATCCCTCACCTCACCGCCCCCCCCCCCCCCCCCCCCCTCCCTTCCCCAGGTTCAAGCCCACTGATCTTCTGATTTCTACCCTTTTATTTCTGCTAGGTTGACTGCAGGAGGCACGTCTCCAGCCTACAGCCGGGATTTATCTGCGGGGTATTAAGAGGCTCTGATCTGGGCATCTGTTGGTCCTGCTGAGCCCCCTTCTCTATCTGGGGCTCCTAACTAGAGGACTGGGGGGGGTGGGGGAGGTGGGGGGGGACAAACATAGGGGAGACCAGGGGCCTCATTTATAAAAAAAAGTACTTGAACGTCATCTTTGACTTGCACGTAAGCACATTTTTCGAAATGGACGTAAGCATTATTTAGGGCTGCACTTGTTTCAAATTGCGTACCTACGTCCGTCTATAAATACCAAATATACTTGAAATTGACACAGGTGAATGAGCTTTGTATTTACACCCTGTGATAGCGGCTGAATTATAGCGGCTGAATTAAGCCAAGTGCTATAGTAGGCGTTCGTCTGGAAGCGGGAGAGGGCAGAGAAGGGTGGCTTCTCTGTAAGTTGCATTTGTAACGTTTGATCATGACAACTAACAAGGCAAATGCTTATACTGTAATAATATAATGGTCTTATTCTTATCAGGTGACATTGAAAACATGGCTGCTCACTCCCTTTGCGAACCCCCAGACACCGGAGGAAAATCCAGTATAATTTAGTGCATGGCCAGGCAAGGTCCGTTGTGGAGCGGGCAAGGTCCGTTGTGGAGCGCACTATAGGCATGTTGAAGGGGAGATGGCGTTGCCTTGACAGCTCCGGAGGTATATAAAGGAAGACAATCATAAACATCAGTTCCCTTTAAATCTTGAATTAAACTCATTTTCTCGGCTGATAACAACATTGTTAATTTTATTACGAGCCACGTTCACATCGCATGAATTACAGTAGGCATTAACATGTTCAAGTGCGGCTCACATGCCTGTAATAACTCCACATAACCAGTAGGTATTGTGCGTATGTCAAGTCAAGACCTGACATAGAGCTACGATCGTTTCCACGGTCAAATTGACTCACGTTGAAATTGTATACTTCACTACTTTGACGTGGTTTTCTACGTACGCCGCGGGTACGATCAAATTTGATCCAAAGTACTTTCTATAAATGAGGCCCCAGGTTTTAAAAGTTGGTAGAGCATGGCGCTATCCGAGCTTAGGTTGTGTGTTTATTTCCTGCTGGGACCATACATACTGAAACATGTCAGCTAAATGACATATGTTATGTTAACATTTGGAGAGGGTGTGGACACTTTCTATAGGCCCTGTATATTACCTCAGCAGGCATTTCTGATCATATGTCGCCACCTTGTGGTGAAAGTGCTGTTGCCTACCATGAGAAAACCCACATTGAAAGCGTTAGTCTAGAGTAGACACTTCAGGGTGCGTCCAGACAGTACTCAAGTTGTAAAAAAATAAATAATAAAAGGATCCCCCCTGGTTTTCTTTTACAACTTGAGTAGTGTCTGGACGCACCCTGAAGTGTCTACTCTAGATGGATTTGATCATATGGGGACAATTTGAGCATCCCCACAGCGTCAGTGACTTCAGTGTCAGAGACTTCAGTGTCAGTGACTTCAGTGTCAGTGACTTGGTAAAAATGTCATTGCATCTGTGCGTGCCCCCCCCCCCCCCTCACCCACAGTATTTTACTCAATATGCGCAAAACTAAATGTTGAAATAGCAGTAATACCACGTTCATTGATAAAATGACATAAGGGAGGGGGGATGGCAGTTTTTGAAGGGGGGTGATTTTGCCCATTTTTTATTTCAGGGCGGGATGCCATCCCTATAATATCTATCTCTAAATGTGTGGGGGCTGTTTGACACCCTAGGCGCATTTCAACATTAATTCATGTCTCTTCTAAGTCCTAATTCACACTCAATGTAGTGTGAACATGACCATGTATTACCTGCTTCTCTGTATATAATATCATAGATATTATATTATTATATTGCAATATTCTTCTTCCCGCGACATTCTTTTGATGTGTCAAGGACAAGTATGAACGTATCATGGTGGACCATGACGTGTCATGTCTCGGGACACCCAGGTACCTTGTTGTTATTGTTCCATGGGAAATGACCTGGGGGGTATCCCATCAACGTTGCTAAAGGAAAATCCAGGCTTATTTTGATAAGACTCGCGAGATATTAAATATTATAATTATATTAAATGGTGATATTCAGCATATTCAGGCTATGATTGTAATATGATTGTAAATACATGCATTTAATGTTACAACTGTGTATTCATTTTTTATATTATGTGGTGGCTGTTTAGCAATTAGCAATTTACCATTCGAGGGCGGGGGGTACAGTGGTAAATGAGTCCACAACCCCCTTCCTCTCATGGTAAATTGCTTCCTTCTTCTCTCTTTTTTCCCCATTTTTACCACAAATCGTGCCTAGGAACTTAAAATGACAAACAGTTCCATTACATTTTTTTATGTGGCAGTACTGTACCAGATAGTACTGTGAAAATGAAGTCATAGAAGAATAGACTTACCTCTGGCTGAGGTACAGTGCTGTGGCATCTGATTGGACGGTTCAGGGGCTAATCAGAGATGAGCCTATCACATGGCAGTAGTGGGTTGACGCCGATTTGTTCTGCACAATCATTCTATAAAACAAACGATCATGACAGGGCATCAGCAGCCACCACATGGAGACACAGAATATGCTTTTATAAAAACAAAACCCAGAGAAAGGCCTCTCACCATATACTTGACCACGTTGATGTGGTAGGGAATTCCCCCAAGGTCATTACACTTGTTGACGTGGATCCTCTCCGGGTCTCCTGGGGTGAGGACTGGAGTGTCTGGCTCAGCCTGGAAGACAGAAACATGATCTTGGTCAATGGTAAATGGACTGACTTATATAGCGCCTACAGAGCAAGCTGCCATGCAAGGCGCCGGCCCGCTCACTGGGAGCAATTTGGGGTTCAGTGTCTTGCCCAAGGACACTTCGACATGTGGCCAGCCAGGGCTCAAACCACCGATCTGCCGACCTTGCGATCATTAGACGGCGGCTCTACCTCCTGCGCCACAGCCGCCACAGATCTTAACTAACAAAACATGGACCATGGCATTAACTGTGTGTAGTAGCCGCTCATCTACATCAGCTCTGTAGGTACTAGGGATGTCAACGTTTAACAGAATTCCTAACCATATAGAGAGAGAATCTGTAATCGATCTCTATGATAGAGAGCCATGTAGCCATACAAACTTCATTCATTGTTTAACGGATGCCCCACTTCACTTAAAAAAAAAGGTTATACATTATTAATTAATATTAATTCATTCATATGGTTAATGCAGTTTTCTGATTGGGCCGGTCCAAGCATGGGCGAAGTAGGTGATAGCAAATGAACTGATTCATTTTGGATTTACTTTTTAAAATGTTTAATGGAAAATAATGTCTTCAATCGAGTTTGCATGGCCTAACTGGATATCGCCCTCCATTAACGCAGTCGGTCTTATAAAACAATCACCATTAGCAACTATTCCTTGAGAGTGTGAAGCAACATTTTGTGTGGTCATTGCAAATCAACGAAGCTATTTAAGACTTAATATCCTCAATATGTAATACATCTGTGGTGGTACTCACTGGTTCCAGGTCTCTGTGTAGAGACAGCAGATCAGACATTCTGTCGTTGAATCCGAGGGCAAAGTTTGCTGGGTTTATTGCCACAAAGCACTGACCCTAGAGGAGACCCATCAAAACATACCCCAAAATATAGTGGAAAATGATAATGGTACTGTGGTAAGATATAATCTGTGGTAGTGAGCTAATGAAGAAACAACGAGTGGTAGAGTTTACTCAGGAACATCCAGAATGCTAGCTTTGTGCTAAATGTGGTACTTTTATTCAAAAGACGACAATGTCTTGGCTTGTATTAGTTAAGCCTTCAAGATCCTTCTGCTTGTTTATAAAGTTCTCACTGGCACAGCACCAGAATATCTGAAAGATATTTTGCTAGCATATCAGCCCAATAGAGCTCTCAGGTCTTCTGACGCTGGTTTTCTCTGTGTACCACATGTACAAAAGAAGAGATTTGGTGAGGCTGCATTCTCATTTTATGCACCCAGATTGTGGAACGCACTGCCAGTTTACATTAGGGATGCAACCTCAGTAATATGTTCAAGTCAAGACTAAAAACCCATCTTTTTAATATTGCCTTTAAATGACTAAATAATTAAATTATGATTATATAATGATTGGAGCACTTTGAGCTGCAACGTTTGCAGCTTATTAATAATAATACAATACTACTATTGTACTAAACTAAGAGTGTATGCTCAATCAGTAAAGAGCATTCATGGTAGAAGCCATCATGTGAAGCTTGGCTTCAGGTACACACCAAGTTTGCGACCCGGTCGGTGACCTTCCACGTGCGGATGTGTCGGCTGTACTGAGCGCCTGCCAGGATGCCACAGAACACCTCCACCATCATCCCCAGGCCGTAGCCCTTGTAACCACCTGCCGAGGGGGAGAGAAGAGAGAAGAGGGGGGTTGAGAGAGAGAATGACAGCATCAGCTATCGTTCTAGGGCTAGGCCATGTTTTTTGATTTGATTAGATTTTTATTAGGAATTTACAATGGAATAATTTACGCATCATGACACTAAGTAGGAGTCTTAGATGTCCAGAGGATAGCACTTGAAAGCATTATTTAAAACACTTATTTCCAAAGTGGTCCTCGATGGAAACATAAAACGAATGAAACAAAACATCACACATCATAAAACAGCATAAAAAACAGCAGAAAACAGCAGAAAAACACACAACATGGAAACATAAAGTGAAACAAAACAAAACGGAATCACCCTCTCTTTCTTAAGGGTGAGCCATTAGTTCTCCCCATAAATATGACTTCACTTTTGTTTTAAAGATGGCTTTGCTTAATATGCAGAGGCAGATGGTTCCATAAAGAAATCCCAGAATAGAAAAAGGAGCTTCTTATTCTACATAAGCATTTCCCTCCATCATTTTAGCTGCAGCGATCATTAACTTGAATGAAAATATTTCAGAAATCCAACCAGTATACTCTGGTCAAAGTTGGATGAATATAGACTGCCAATGGAATATAGACATACCGGTAGATAAATACTGTTTAAAGAGTTGAGTGTTACCTGTGGCCTCGCTGCCACCGATGGGCACCAGCCCCCCCCCATTGAGGACCTTCCGGGGGTCTGTGCTCAGCCTGCCCTGGGGGTCACACCCCCAGCCCTCTGGGATGGGGTCCCCACGCCGCTCATGGAGCTCAATCTTCAGGTGCAGACACACACACACACACACACACGCACGCACGCACGCACGCACACACACACACACACACACACACACACACACACACACACATACATACATACATACATACATACATACACACACACACACACACACACACACACATACATAGACACACACACATACATACATACACACACACACACACACACACACACATACATACATACACACACATACACACACACACACATACACACATACACACACACACACACTCACACACACAGAGAAAATAAGAAAGAAGGCACACACGTGAGGACAGAGGCAGACACCCATATACTGTAACTGTACTGTATAACCAATCCTAAAAATGTACAGAGGAAAATTCAGCACCATTAAATGAATAATCACCTATGACGTCTATATTGCTCAAATTGATTGACAGTTTATAATCTGCCTTACCTTTCCTAGTGCAACTGCAGATGTGGCCATGTCCAAGACAAAGCTGTCCCCATCGTTGGCTGGCACGGCTACACTGATGGGATTGGTGCCCAGTGTACACTAGTAACAATGGGTACAGTGTTAATAATAATAATAATAATGATAATAATAATGATGATAATAATTATAATAATAATAATAATAATAATAATAATGCATTGAATTTACAGTGCTGTGCAAAAGTATTCACCTCCAAATGTTCTAATTGTTACCTCAGAGGTTGAAATTGAAATACATTAAATTTCAGCCTATTGGACACTTTCAAAGTAAAAAAAAGAAACATAAAAAATTACAATCATTTATAAAAAGTCTTTACTAGAAGAAGTGAAGTTCTACAACCGCCAGTAACCGCCTCGGCCCTTCTGTACACTTCAGAACACATCATTCTGCTGCTGTCGGCGGTTTCAAGGCAAATTAACAGGTTCTAGTGGAAGCTACACATGCCCAAAACCATAACACCCTCGGCAGCATGGTTCACACAAGTGGTATGCTGTCAATCTTGGGGCAGATACATTTTTTCTCTAAACTTTCTCATTGCAAAATCCAATTCAAAATCCTACTCATGATCAACAATCTGGCCCCCTCCTACCTTGCCGACCTCGTCCCCCCTCCATACCCCCTCCCGTTGCCTCAGGTCTGACGACCAAACCACCCTCAAGACCACCAGGACCGAGCTCCGGACCCGGACCTGGGGTTTTCAGCCGCAGCCCCGTCCCTCTGGAACGCCCTCCCCAACCACATCAGACAGGCCAACACCCTCCCAACATTTAAACAGGCCCTCAAAAGCCACCTCTTCAAGCTTGCCTTCACCAGTTAACCCACTCTCTTTGTAAAGCGTCTTTGAGAGTCTAGAAAAGCCTACATAAGTCTAATCTACTATTATTATTATTATTATTATTGCAATCACTCTTTTTTTTCAGACCTCTAAACATCCTAATTACCCTGATGAAATAATGCTGTACTGCATAGGGGACACAACAGACTGTACAAATAATATTCCAAGGCCAAACATGATTTTTACTACCGCTCTATTCAGCAGCACTTCTGGTTTACATAACGAGTGAGTTTCGACCCTGAGGGGGTCATACAAAGTGCTCTTGGCCCCTTTTCTTTCACTTTGAAGTTGTCTAGTGTGTCGAGGGGGATTTCTGTGGGGAAAATCCCAATTTAAATTGATTTTAATTTTAGGCTATGAGATAACAAAATTAGAAAATGCAGGGGAGCGAATACTTGTGCATGGTATTGTATATAGCACTTTTCTAAGACCCAAAGACATTAGACGTGGATTTAGGCTAAAACATCTCAAGACTGCAGTAAAAAAAACAAGAACACAGGCCATTGCTGTGACTCAATAGATAGAAATCATCGTGACTCACCTCTTTAGCACGTGTTGGGACCACCAGCGGTGAGGTGTTAGTGTACGACATTCCCTATGGTGGACAGGAGAATGATTACACTGATGCAATGCTTACAGCCACCACTTGGGGGAGACAAATGCTCAAGTGAGACAAAATAAAGTTCAAAACGACAGACAATAACATAGAGTAAATGTGAGACAGCTGGACTCACTATCATGTCCTCTTTCAGCGCCTGCATTGAGTAATATCCAGCGATGCCAAAGTGGTTGGAGCCTGACCACAGAAGAAGCCGTTACAGGGGTGGAACAGGTGTCGCCTGACTTTTGTTTCGAGCAAAACACTGAAACATCTTATGTAACTACTCATGATTGGGGGGTGAAAAGCCTGCACATTATGTAATACTCCCCATTCTAAAATTAGCCACGCTTGCGAAACCTTGCTCCAGTCTTCGAGAATGGGGTCCACAAACACAAACACAGACAAACCACCACTACAGCCCACTAAGAAAGAACGAAGAACTACAAATATAACCGCTGATAAGTTAACCGTTCTGACGGGCTGTAGAGGGTTTCTAGAACGTTACGTGGACTTGCCGTGGGCCACCACCCAGCCGATGCCCACGTGGCGGGCCTTCTTGATGGCCAGGTCCATGCAGAAGTTGCCCACCACCGGGCCCAGCAGGTTCCTGCCGTCCACCATGGCCGTGGCCGCCGTCTCCTTCTCTACGGCCGGCTCGCCGTCTTTGGCACAGATCCCCGTCTGGATGTCTTTGACGTACATGTCTGCAAGGGAGAGGGGGAGAGAGAGGGGGGGACCATGGTCAGTGGCAGTGTCGGACTCAGGCTGTTTGAAGGGCAGGGGCGAAAAGAAAAAAAGGGCACCTACTGCACAACATGGGACCCCATCAGTGCACATGGTCAAGTTTAGACCATTGGAAGGGCAGCCAATAGGGCACATCCTCTAATTTCGACACTCAAAAGGGCATTTTTGACACTCAAAAGGGCACTTTAGTGCGACGTTTTTCAACTATGGGGGCACATGGTCAAATTTAGACCATTGGAGGGGCACCAGTAGGGCACGTCCTCTTATTTCGCCACTCAAAAGGGCACTTAAGACAGACGTTTTTCAACTGTGGGGGCACCAGGAGGGGCGGTCGCCCGCCCTGCCCCCCCCCCCCCCCCCCCCTGAGTCCGCCAGTGGTCAGTGGTCACCATGGTCATCCATTTGCAAAACCAGGGTTCCTACAGGTTTCAACAAGTCACATTTAAGACCTTTTTAGACCTTTTTTAGACCTTGTTGAATATAATTTTAGACCTATTCGCAACACCATATGATAGCTTTTTGTCATCCTCGAGGTGATGAAATGAGGGATTTCACTGCCATACAGACAAAAAAGGAAACGAATTGGCATTTTTTGGATTCCAGCTTGATTAATTTCCGCGTAAATAGATGTGGTCGGACTGATTTCCTTGCAGGATCGAAAATGTAAGACCTAGCACTTAATGTTTAGAACGAATAACTGAAATGCAAGACCTTTTTTGGGCCTTAAAATTTGGTATGCTGGATTTTTGACTTTAAGGCTTTTTAAGACCAGCGCGGGCAACCCTGGCAAAACGATGTTTGGTTGCAAAGAGCGGTTGACATGTCCTATGAGCTCAACATGTCCTAAGAGTGGTGGTTATTGGTTATGTAAATTGAGGGGGGGGTTACCAAGATTTGGGGTTCATTTGAAATCTGTCGGTTGGTCAATGGAGATGAACTGACTGACTTCAAACGGAATTCAGTCGTGAGGGCAAGGAGGAGTAGTGTGGATAAACAAATGAAGGGTTTTTGAAGCTTCAATGCTTCAGTGCCTTGGGCCATTTGGTTCAGCCAGATTCTCAACTGACAACATGATCAATCATCCACTTATTATTGACTGAAGTACTGTGGGTGAAACTACATAACTCCTACTACGTCAACTACTACTACTATCTCAACTACTACGTCAACTACTACTACTACGTCAGATCGTGACGTTAGAATTATATGGTTCTATCTCCATTTTTGTAAAAATTTAGTTTTTTACATAATCTGATCCATTAGGTGTTTATTAATGCCTGTGTGGTTTTATTTTAAAAATGTTGATTTTTTGTTGTTAGTAATTAATAAAATACAAAGGTTCCATCTCACAAAACATAATGGAATGTAAAAACATTGAGGCTCAATATCTCTGAACTACCCGAAACGGAGATCCTTATCCTTATCATTCTAAACTCACGAGATAACAGTGTTATCACAGCCAGTGTCGTCTGTCAGCGGCCTGCGTGCGTCATACTGACCCATCCTGTTGAGGCCGTGGCTGTAGTGACCCCTCTTGTCTCCGTCCACCAGCACCTCTGCCAGGCTCTGGGCGTGGCTGGGTTTAGTGCCCACCGCCACCATGCACCTCTCAATGAAGGCCTGCACCTCTGCATGGGCGATCAGACACCTACGGGAGGGGTTGGGTCAGGACGTTAATGTCACAACAGTGTCAACACAATACATTTAGGATGTGAAACACAACACAACCGGAATATACTGGTACATTCAATGAGGATGTACTACTTTGTTCTGGACGCAGGTTTACAGTGAGTACATTTTTATTTAAAATTTTTGTTATTTTTTCTGAGTGGGGCAGTCCCACTCATATTTTTCATTTTTTAAATTGTGACAGAGACAGTAGAGATTTGACAGGAAGGATGGGTGAGAGAGAGAGAAGGGATGACATGCAGGATATGTCCTCGGCCGGAATCGAACCAGGAACCCTGCGGTTACATTATCAGCGCTTAGTCCACTACGCCACCTAAGCGCTCCCAGTGAGTACATTTTTAAAAATGTCGGTATTTAGCAGACGCCTTTATCCAATGCGACTTACAACAAACACATTGTGACTAAGTAAGTGAATCATCTATCCAGTCATAGCAGGAATGCTCGGGCCAGGGGCTATTGGCAACTGTAATGCTAGAAGAAGGAAGAAATAAGAAGAAATACGATTTTTCACAGTCACCAGCATGAAGTCCTCAATATGCGCCTTGGACCCCATTCCTTCCTCCCTAGTCAAGGCCTGTCTCCCCACACTCACCCCACTCATGACTCATCACAAACATAATTAACTCCTCCCTGTCCACCGGCATTGTCCCCCCTGCCTTCAAGCTCGCTGCTAATACCCCCATACCCCATACTCGACCCCGACACACCCAACAACTACAGGCCCATTTTCAGTTCAGAGATCTTTTCAGTTTGTAAAGCGTCTTTTAGTGTCTAGAAAAGCACTATATAAGTCTAATGTATTATTATTATTATTATTATTATTATTATTATTAGGAGGTCTCAGGAGGGATAGACTACAGTACATACCAGACTGTCCATAGGATATACTGGACTGTATGTGTTGGATTCTTTTTTTTGACAAATACATACTACATTTTATGTCTTTTTTTTCAGAAACCCTCTTTGAGTGAACCATGTGGAATGATGCACACAGAAGTGGAGTCCTGGAGGTCTGCCGTCAGTCTGGGTTCCAAAGAACACCTTGTCAGTAGAGTAAACATGAAACTCTCTGTCCAAAACCCAGGACACATGTGACGCACAGAGTCCTGAGCCCAGAGGCTGATTTCAGAGTGTACTCTAGAGGGAGTCTGTGTTTACTAGGTTTGCTAGGACTCCATTTGTGGACAGTCTTCAGTCATTTCATGTTCAAGTTCAAGTTTATTGTCATATGTATTAATACTATGAAATTCTTCAGCCTCGTCTCTCTCTGTAGTATCACACACAACAAACATAGTCCACAATACAAACAACACAACAATACAGTACAAGGTGCTTAGTGCAGGGTGGAAAGTGCCAAGTGCAGTGCGCATGGTTCAGCTGTTCACCAACCCTAACTGCCTGTGGGAAGAAACTATTTCTGAGGCGGGTGGTGAGTGAGTTGATACTTCTGCTGCTGAGCTTTCTTGAGGATATGTTTGGTTTTCAGGGACCATGAGAGTGTGTCTGTGATGTGTATGCCCTGGAAATATCATGGATTTTCCACCCGACATTGTGAGAAATACAATGGAATGGGAATTCCTCCAGGACGCTGTCTGTGTTTTACTGGAAGGGGCGACTGTGGCGCAGGAGGTAGAGTCGGCGTCTAATGATCGCAAGGTCGGCAGATCGGCGGTTAGATCCCCGGCTGGCCACATGTCGAGGTGTCCTTGGGCAAAACACTGAACCCCAAATTGACCCCAATGAGCGGGCCGGCGCCTTGCGTGGTAGCTTGTCGCCATTGGTGTGTGAATGTGTGTGTGAATGGGTGAATGAGAGGCTGTTGTAAAGCACTCTGGAATAAAGCGCTATATAAGTCAATCTATTTATCATACTGACTAGTTGCCACTGGAGGACTGGACCCTGGAGGACTCTGAACCTGTGGTCTGAGGAGAAAGGTTAACATGACGTCCTATTTGCCTTCTGGCAGACCCTGGACAGCTATACATACAGTATGTGTGTGTGTGTGTGTGTGTGGGGGGGGGGGGGCGTAGTAGAGTACAGTTAGTCCATGAGAATAATCTCAATTAATGAATATTATTTTTACGTATGCAATACTTTTTTCTCTCCATTCAATTATTGAGGTTAGGGTGGCTTTGCTAAATTACTTCTTTTTTGTTGTTGTTCTTTGATTATTTTATTTGTTTACGTTTATCTATCAGGTTAGTCTCATTGAGATACACTCTCCTTTACAACAGAGAGACCTGGTCCTAGAAAACACCTGGGGAGAATGTTGAAAACAACAGACACATCAAACAGTACATAGTGTATGTTTTGTGTGTGTATTGTTTGTACTGTTTGATGTGTGTTTGTCTGTTATTTTCAACATTCTCCCCAGGTGTTTTCTAATTACTTACAGTTTTTTACGATTGCTAACTCACCATGTTCAATACTGAAACCTATTATCTGTTTTGCTGGTTTTACTTGACTTTTTTGTACAGCAATCTCTCTAGGTAAATGTGCTTTGTAAATACAATTATTATTATTATTATTATTATTATTATTATTATTATTATTATTATATATTTTTTGTAAACACCCTGTTAGTAGTTATTAGTTCAGGAGTTTCTGAAGTAGCCTAATCAGTTCAACGGTGTGCAGGTCAATTCACAAGATTGTGGTACCTAGTGATTTACAAATCAATGATAGGATGGTTCATGGCCCTAGCCTAGCCAACAATGGTGGAGAAACTGTCTTTCTCTCTGTCTGAGTGTGTGTGTTTCTCTGTCTATGCTCTATGCTTGAAAGTAATGCATGTAAAGAATGTGCATGTATGTACAGTATGTGTGGTGACATGTCTCAGTTTGTGCATGTACAGTATATGTGGTGACATGTGCAAGCATTTTTTTGTTTTGTTATGCTTGTTGTAAAGAAAAGTTCTATAATGCATTGAAATGACATTAAACTAAGATAATAAGATGGTTATCATAATGTTTCAAATGTTTATTAATAAGTAATTACAGAAAAAGTAAATGACATTTGCCTAGAGCGAAATCGGTTGTGGTATTTAAAAATGGCGGTTAGCGGAGAACTGGAATATCAACCTGGGATGACGTTATTGTGACGATTTCCATTGACCAATCAACGGTCTGCAGCATCACATCGTCGCACGGTTAGTAACTTTCGCTCCGAGTCAGGAAGGGTAGCTAAAATCAGTAGGGGTACTACGGCCCGCTACGGCCCAGTGGGCAGTGGAGAAAGCAAAACAAACCGGGCTCACAGGTTCTGGTACAGTACGGTACGGTAGTGGAGAAGCGCCATTAGTGTGTCAGGGAGAGAGAGAGAGAGTGTGTGTGATGATGGGTGGAGGAAAAGGACTAATTATCCAAACAGATGTCAGATGTGCCTTCCTTCATAGTTTTTGTAAAGGTGCTAATCACACACACACACACACACACACACACACACACACACACACACACACTCACTCACACACACGCACGCACGCACGCACGCACGCACGCACGCATAATAACAGACAATAATACAATAGAAAAATTCAATAATAAATATATATTTTAAAAAACACTATCAGGCAGAGCAGGCTAGCTGAAGGCAGGTTTGAATAAGTGTGTTTTAAGAGTTTCTGTGTCTATTACCTGGTAGGGCGTTCCAGAGCCTAGGGGTAGAGAAGCTAAAAGCTGCCTCGCTGCTTCTGTGGCGGTTTACTCTCGGTGTCACCAAGACAGCAGAAGTGGAAGATCTTCTTTTATTTTTTTAAGTATTTTTTTCTGAGTGGGGCAGTCCCACTCATATTTTTCATTTTTTTTATTGGACAGATACAGTGAAGACAGACAGGAAAGTAAGGAGAAGAAGGGAGAGAGGACATGTCAGCAGGGCATGGGCCGGACCCAAACCCATGCCAACATGGGCACACGTGTGCACTGCAGACCGCGGCGCTAGACCACCGGACCACCCCAGGCCACAGAAGTGGAAGATCTAAGGGTTCTGCTAGGCACATGTTCCTGAACGCAGTCACCTAAATATAGTTTATGATGCTAAACCTTTCACCATTTTCAAAACCAAAAGAAGAACTTGAAAATCTATTCTAAAATGCACAGGTGTAGCCATGTGTAGTGTCAGGAGCGCTGGGGTAATGTGAGGTCTCTTGTTTGTGTGAGTCAGTACCCTTGCAGCCTCATTCTGAACAAACTGTAGTTGTTTATTAAGCTAGGGATGGGTACAGTGGCAGAAGTCTTTTTGCCTTGTACTGTAGGATGTAACCCATACTATATGCTGTGTGTGTGTGCGTGTGTGTGTGTGTGTGTGTATGTGTGTGTCTATACAAAAAACAACAACAACAACAACAACTGTATTTTGTCTTTTTTGTTTTGTTTCTTTTTGTTCCTTCTATCACAGAGACTGCCAATGGCCCCGGGCCTGAGCTAGATTACTCTTCTACGACTGGTGGATTGATGATTCACTTGCTTCATCAAATGTATTAATTGTAAGGCGTAATTGCTAAATGCCAAAAATGTAATGTGTGTGTGTGTGTTCATGCATGTGTGTGTGTGCCAGGGAGCTTGTCTAATGATCAAGATGATATGGTTTGCTAATCCATCACTACTGTATATCAGCAGCTCTACTGCTCAGCATCAGAGACACATAACAGGCTGGGCCACTTCTTTCACTAGACACTCTGACATCCACATTCCTGGGGGCGATATGGCCATCCGCCTCAAGAGACTGAGAGACAACAATTTCAACAACCATTATCTGAAAAAAAAAATCTTAAAAGCTTGGGGTAGGAGGAGGGACCTACAGGTGTTACAAGTTCACGGATGCTTCTGTTGAACTGGTGATCAACTGAAAGACTCATTACAATGCAGAACACTTATGAGAAGAAATAATTGAGCTAAGTGTTGCACAATGTTGCATAGAGTTGCATAACATAACTACGCTGAATGCAACTCTAGACTAAAACAACCATATAGTCATCATTAAAGACACTAGCCACCCTAGCCACCCTAGCCACCCTGCCACTATTCACACTCCTCTCATCCCGAAAACGCTATAGAAGTATCAACTCACGCACCAACACCCGCCTCAGAAATAGTTTCTTCCCACAGGCAGTCAGGTTGCTGAACAGCTGAACTATGCACACTGCACTTGGCACTTTCCACCCTGCACTAAGCACCTTGTACTGTATTGTTGTTTTGTTTGTCTTGTGGACTATGTTTGTTGTGTGTGATACTACAGAGAGAGACGAGGCTGAAGAATTTCATTGTATTAATACATATGACAATAAACTTGAACTTGAACTAGTGTGGCGTTACAGAACACGGGAAAGTCTCTCTTTTGAGTACGGATCTGAAGAAGTCTTCTGGGCTCAGTTGTTCAAAACGTTTAATCTGATCAGAATGATCCTGACTCTTTTTTGTTATCCAGGATCAAATGGAGCTGGCTGATTTCCCCAATGTGACTCAAAACCAGCCAGATAGATCTGATCCTGGGTAGCAAACAAGAACCAGAATCATTCTGATCCAGATTTAAAGTTTTGAACAACTGGGCCCTGCTGTACTGACTGGGTACCAGCTGAGTATCTACAAAACACTGAACTCTGATGTCATCATGTTCGAAATGTCAATTTAATCTACGATTTCACCTCACATTCTTAGGCACAGCTAATGTATCTTTAGCAGTATTCCTTGAGGCATAGAGAGACAGACATAGGTTCAAACCCAAATTTGGAAGATCACCTAGAATCTTAAAACTGAAATTCCTAAGTTCCTCAGTTTTATATATGTTTTAATATAATTTACTGACCAAATGTGTAATTCAACAGCTATTATATTGCAGTATATGTACAGATGGCCTACATCATACATTAGTAGACAAAATATAATTGGCAAAGATTGAACACATGCATGCAAACAATGACTATTAAAAACACAAAGCAAATCAGTGAATTATTGTTCAACGTTTTTTCCATTGTTTTGCTTGTTTCAGAAAACAAACAAAGGAATATATAAATAAATACATTTTGAAAATACTTGATTTTTTTTTGGGGGGGGGGGGATGTGTACAGTGATTACAGAGTTTGAATAAAAACAAGTTTACAGCGTTCAAGTTAATTCACAAAAAATAAAGTTTAGGAAGCTCATACCTGCTCATGATTGTGCTGATGGTAGGATGACACTGTCCCAAGGGTTATGCGTGAGATAGAAGCTAAGCTCGACGTTTCCCTCGCATGTGGAAACACGTAGTGTGTCAAGTTCGACAGGTAACTTCACTATTTATAACCTAGTCAAAAAACCGGTGTAGCATGATCTGCTACTGCTACTGCATCTGTATGTTCCGGATCACGAGACCACGGCATTAGATGTGTGTCTGTGTGTGTGTGTGCGTGTGTGTGTGTGTGTGTGTGTGTGTGTGTTTTGTTGCACCAATATTTGACATGAGACTTCGCTACCTTTGGACTCTAACGGTCTCTACCTAAATGCAACGATAGGTAATATTTTGTTGGGGTTTCATCCAGTTAACATAACATATGGAGACAAACAGATTGCGTGGAGATGCCTACAGCACTGCTCAAACACCCCGGGGGGTCCCACGGAGCCTAGAGATGTTGAAGCCATACAGGCCTACCCAAAGTGGTATATTGGGCCTAGCACCTACTGGAGTATGGAGGACCAAGTCTGTCAAAATCAACAATAAATATATAGATAAATAAATGAATGAATTAGGTCCTCCATACTGGAGTGGTACTACTGCTACTCCAGTAGCAAAAAGCACATTTTCCACTGAAACCCATGTTAAACCTCTTATCACATCTGGCCAAATAAAACTGTTTTAAATTGCGATGTATTTTTCCTAAATGTACACTTACTATTGTCTCAGTGATCGATTTTAATTCCATAGCCTATCATAGTAGAAGTAGGCCTACAAGCTGCTGACTGAACCATTGATTGATAAGGGCCTATTTCCTATCATGAAGATCTTGATTGCTATCTGGAAGCTGCCTGCTAGGCTACAAGAATAACAAGGCGTCATCATAACCAAAGCACGGCAATAGCCTACATTTATTAGATTCGGATTACATTGTGATAATCATTCCTTTTAAATGTTATTTAATTCATACAATTATTAATTTAGCAGCTCTGTTGTTTTAGTTGTTGTATAGTATTGATAACGGTTCAGATGCATTTAGTATAGGATAGTAGTCTAATTGGATATGGCACGAGGAATATAGTTATCTTCAATATAAAACGATTAATACACTCAATGACCATGTCCAATTTCCTAGATAACATGCTTTGCAATTTCTCTGCTGCAAGGAATTACATTTTGTTCGTGATAAATGCCTGTAACCTTGCGATTTGCCAACATTGTCAATAACAGGGAAACAATCGATTCGATGCATAGCTTCAAAGCTTCGAAAAAGTATAATCTCTTATACTTCATCAGTGGCAATGCCGCTGTCTGACATACGTGTGGTTTAGCCTATAAGGCAATGATTGTAAAATAACAATGATATTGGGTTACATGACACTTGGTCCCCAAAATAAGTTTCATGATGATTAATTACGGTTATTCATGATACCATGAATATTAATTATATTGCTCAATTATGCAAATTAATTAATACTTCAGTAATGATTGTTAATCATGTTATACTCTTGTTTATCACATTTTGTAAATATTATATCAGTGATTTTGATATTTCCATGCACTTAAGATGTATGAACAGCTGTATGAATTAACAGGCCTATAATTGTGTATTCAAAATATGCATATTTATAATTTATACCTTGGTTCTCTCTCTCTCTCTCTCTCTCTCTCTCTCTCTCTCTCTCTCTCTCTCTCTCTCTCTCTCTCAACTAAAGATAATCCGTCCAGTCTTTTCTCTATCCATTTAGTCACATGCAGATTGCGTTTTTAATAACAGGGACAACAGTTTACAACATCTTGTAAACTTGTCAACAAACAGGTCCCACGCACATGGCTACTTAAATAGAGCTCGGGTGGGTGTGGCTACCCCCCACCCAACTAACTGTAGGTATTTAGTGAATGTAAAACTGTTGGTTATAATATCGAGTGGGTTCTTAATCGCTTCAATTTTATTTTTTAAAATTTGTCCTATGCCAAAAACCGGAAGAATTGTTTGGCTCGATTGCAAGGTTTCATAATTCCCGACATGAGGACCTGTCACAATATGCTTGCAAAAATAATGTTTCCTCCATAGTGCTATCAATCAATCAATCGATCTGAAAGGGCCGCTGTCCATGGTGCTTATAGATAGTGCTAGCGTTGTCCATGGTGCTTATAGATAGTGCTAGCTTTGTCCATGGTGTTTATACAGTAGATAGTGCTAGCGTTGTCCATGGTGCTTATAGATAGTGCTAGCGTTGTCCATGGTGCTTATAGATAGTGCTAGCGTTGTCCATGATGCTTATAGATAGTGCTAGCTTTGTCCTGGTGCTTATACAGTAGATAGTGCTAGCGTTGTCCATGGTGCTTATAGATAGTGCTAGCTTTGCGAAATCAGTGGTGGAAACATTGCCAAACAAGCCTTCGACTGTCAGAATTGTTAAGCAGCACTCAAGGGATGGCAAAGATTGTAGATTTGTTTCCGAAAGTAACTTAACTTTGGTAAAACAATCAATATTTTATGTTTTCTTTAGTAATAAAGGAATAATAAAACATGTACATATTATATTACTTTATTGTGAAGTACGTCTATGGATGAGACGTTATTATATGGATGACTAGAATAGCATCAAACAAGAACGACTCAACTAAAACGGTGCTTTTCACCATGAATAGTATTTTGCTGAGGCTTTTATCAAAGCAACTTACATTGCAGTAAGTACATACATTTTTCAGTATATATGGTCCCAGCAGGAATTGAACCCACAACCTAAGTGTTGTTAGCATTATGCTCTACCAACTGAGCCACAGAGGACCACATCTTAAAATAAATGTAAAAAGATAAATGACAGTGTTACAGTATTTAATGCTTTCAGGCATGGGAGCGCCACTTGGGTATTAGAAATTGCTTGCTTGCTTGGGGCGCTCCCGGTTCGATTCCAGCCACGGAGATATCCTGCATGTCATCCCTTCTCTCTCTCTCACCCATCCTTCCTGTCATAATCTCTACTATATCTGTAATTAAAAAGAAAAATATGAGTGGGACTGCCCCACTCAGAAAAAATTACTTTAAAAAAAAAAAGAAGAAATTGCTTATCTCACTGGAATCAGCCACCTATCACCATGCAGAGTCTTGACCATTCACCCAAATGGAATGGTAAATGGACTGCACTAATATAGCGCCTTATTTCAAAGCGCTTTACAATGGCCTCTCATTCACCCATTCACACACCCATTCACACACCAATGGCGGCAAGCTGCCATGCAAGGCTCTATAGATTTATTTTTCTTGCTATGACTTATGGATAGAGGATTCACATACTTAGACAAATGTATTTGTTGTAAGTCGCTTTGGATGAAGGCGTCTGCTAAATGCCTGTAAATACAGTTGTAACACTCTCAATATCTGGACTTGGGACTAACTGTCTCCCTGAGCAGCAAACAGCAGATTTCACAATCAACCTTGATGATGGTGATGTCATCTACCCACGTGCAGCAGCCACTTGTCTGGACCTCATCAAAGTCAGATCTCTTCCTTACTGCCTTTTTGTGTATGAAGCCTGACTGCATAAACTCCCACATTATTGAAATTCAAGAACATCAGTGACAGAAAACTGGAACGAGGAATGGCCAAGGAAGTGCCGGCTTTGGGCTAACCAGTGTGATATCTACCAGAACTCAGGTTGCTATTGTGTGAGCTTAGAATTATAATCTCCGTTTAGGGCAGTTCAGAGATATTGAGCGTCAACGTTTTTACATTCCATTATGTTTTGTGAGATGGAGCCTTTGTATTTTATTAATTACTAACTAAAACATTTTTAACATTTTAAAAATAACACCACACAAGCATTAATAGACACCTAATGGATCAGATTATGTAAAAAAATCTCTGCAATGGGCTATCATGTGGTTACAGTACCCACATGAATCATCTGTGTCTGGGGTGTAAAACGTGTAAAAACCCTAATCAAATGTGTGTTCCTTATTATAGCCATAACAATAACAAACGGAGCCTGTATCCTAACAGGATAACTAGTGGTTGCATCGTGCAGTGAAGCCTCTGTCGTTGGGCTGGTGATGCATTCTGCAGATGTTAGTCTTTGATCCATACACGCCTACCTCTCAGAGGGTGTTCCTTCCTGATCTATGGGTTGGTTTGGGGTTTTTCCCTAATTAGGGTGAGCAAGCATCCACTGGAGAAGTCTTCCTTGGCCTACCAGTGCTCTTTGCAGAATTGTTTATTTTTTGCTGAGCTCACTAGGGCTGTTTTATTTTTTTAATCATGTTCCAAACTGTTGATTTTGCAAAGCCTTAAGGTTTTGGCTATATTTATAATATTTTTTCTGGCTTCCTTGACTTTCACCCACACATTTCTGGTCCTCATGATGACAGACCCCAATAGTAGAGACACGAACGGCAAACACAAAGGCGAGAGTCATCACTAGACATGTTGACTCGATTTGGCTGCTCTCTGATGCCTATACACAATAATGTGATCGAACACACATGGCCAATCAGAAATCCCTGTTAAGCCACTTGTCCCATTGCTTTTGGGGCCCTGAAATAGGGGCATTAAGTATAAACAGTGTTGCCATTTCTAAATGGTGAAACCAATATGTACACACATACCATCAAATAAAAGTGGAGAATTGCTTGCTTTGTTTTGGTAACAGCAGGTATTCCAACAAAAGAAAGGTACCATTTGAACGGGTTTTAAAACGAATGTAGTAAATTATTGATAATTATAATTCTCTGTAATTTTTTAGGTACAAACATCAATAATAATTCGGATTTATTGGTATATTTGCACACTAGCTGGCCTAGGATGAGCAGTTATACACACTCATAGTTCACTAGTTACTCAGCAAGTGCTACATTTCTCACTGCTATTGCCATTTTGGTTGAATTGCCATTTAATAGCAACCAAGTGTCTGCCTGTATGTGTCCTGTCACCTTTATTGTCCTGATTACAAGGGATTATTCATGTTGACCTGAATGAGAGATAAACTGATATTTCTGTTTGAGGGGTGATGGAGGTGATGCAGTCCAGAGGCATGGTAGTTTCCTGTCTCTTGTCCTGGAGCAGATGGATAGTGGTGGCTTATTCGGTTGTTAAGTCTGACGTCACGCGTGACGTTTAGCAATTTCCGGGTCCAAAAAAAGAATTTCCCGCACCAGAGTACCAGTGTACTAAAGTGGTAGAATGACAGTTCAATAGTTTTTTAGACTCGGATCTATTCATACAACAAGGCACACAGCACTTTCCTGTTTTTCCCATATTGTCAGCGTCTTTGAGCCTCGGAAAAGCGCTATACAAATATAATGAATTCTTATTATTACTGCGGCATTTCGAATTCGAATCACGACTTAACAACCGAATTGAGTTTGAGGACTGGTAGTACAAGCAAGAAGATGTACTGCACTGCTTTTTTTTGTTTGCTTTTCTGCTTTTTTTTTCAACAACAAAAATCAATTGAACCTGATAATGATTAGGGAAAACCATGCCATACAGAATCAACGTAGAAAAAACGTTCCTTTTTTTGTGTTTGCCTCTGCTACATGCTGTTCAAACCCAGGTCCGAACCTGTCACTTTTCCACCCTGTGACAGTCACTTGTATGTCAAAGGAACTGCTACAAATGGTACAGCTGTTGCCTCCGACCCAGCTGGGTGGTGCACACTCCTGCAAGAGCCCGGCGGTGAGACCCACCCTAGTCAGTCAAGTGAGCTGTGGTCCGGAGTGTGTTATTTTCTGCCGTACTCTCGAGGCACCAGCTTCCAGCTAACTCCTCTGACCGACCAGAACACGGCTAGCGCGCCGATCCCAGGGAGGAAGGAACCACGCCCTCCCCGTTTTCAAAGCATGGAAAGCTGGCCTAGTCTCTAATTCTCCCTGAGACTCACATCTGCTACCACTTTGAGACATGGGAGAAAATAGAAAGTTGGCAGAGGGGGCCTGTGATTTTGGATACATTTAAATATGTGAGCCAGTGTGGGAGAGGATGGCCAGGGGTGGGAGGTCGGATGGGGTTGTAAGGGCGGGTGGGGAGCTGCTATTATGCCTCTGAATCATGCTGGGCCCAAAGAGACTGGCGTCAGGCGAGCATGCAGCTATTGGGGAATTTAATCGGAGACAATTTAAAAAGTCTGATATGTAGTAAATTGGCAGCCTTGATCGTGTAGCTTTCACGCTAGCTTGCTTGCTAGTGATTTCTGGGACAACCTGAACAGCACTGGGTGAGTCACCCTGACTGGTCTGACCAACATAAACACACAGTAACGGATAGCATGTGTGGACACTGCACTTCGAAACAACTCATCGAAACACACAGAGGGCTGTTCTTTTTCAAATGTTAACCCATGTTGGTTAAGCGTGAATACGGAAAGCAGGATATGAATAAAGGAAACAAAGTTAGTAGGGTTTTGGAATAGGGATGAATTTCTTCACACTCCTCCAAAGCTTCAGTCGTTAATAGAACTGTGTTCTTTGAGGAGGCACAGTGAGCATGACCCACTATACTCCTCTTGATAGCAACCGTGTCCTTACTCTGTACTGGTCTGCTTGGGCGTCCCTCCCCTGCAACCAAGGGCATATTTACACAACCCAACATGTCCCAAATGACAAGTTCCACATATAGACAGCAGTGGAGCAGACTCGGAGGGCGGGAAATGGTGTAAAAATACCCCTGCTGCACCTTCAAACAAGCCCATCCTTTAGCCTTTAAAGCCAAAATAAAGATCGGTTGATCCACCCTGAAATGGCTTTGAGGGTCCATATTACATTATACATATATATACATAATGGCCTTTCCCTGTACAGTAGAGGATGGCAAGAATCAGCCTATTTTTAGGAGGGCAACATCAACATCATGTTCACTTGTCGACGAAATGTTATTGTGGTTCCAACTCGAGGAAAGACCACACACTGCTTTGTGTGACAAGAAGAGAAATGTACTCATGAACATCAATCTACTGACACTCTCAGGACTACGCCGTGTCTTTTTTAGATATCACCGTCCTCACAGTTCTCCCATCAATTCTGCAAATACATGCAAACAGATGTTACAGTATAGAAACAGAAACAGTAGTAGTTATGAGCTTAACCCTTCTGTCGTTGGTAAATGGTTTATTTCACATGGCACATTTCTTTTCACAAAGGTAAGGGTTAGGAATGGTCTAGGTTCAATTTAGTGAACATAATAATATATAGCAATAAAAATAACAGAAATAATAATAATAAATCATCGTAATAATATTAGTAAAAGAAAGAAAGAGCAAGAAAAAGTGTGTCCCATCCCTAACCCAAGGGAGGGTCATGTCTCCGTAATCGAGTGGCTTCTTACGACGCATTGTTTCACTCCATCCTCCTTTTTTCTGCCAATTTTCCTCTCCTCTGTTTATTCTGTAATCACGCTAAGGGCCGGATCCTGACTGGAGAGACAGACACGTAACTTGAGTTCTCACGTAAATCAATCTGCCTTGATGTGAATGAATGACTTAGGTGAAACTTCAATCGAACTGATTTGCTTTTGTTGCAAGTGTGGATTTGGCCCTCAAACTTTCCAACTGTCTTTCTTTCCCTCTCTCCCCACTCTCGCTCTGTCACTGTCTACCTGATAAATACCTAAACTATTACCTGTCTGTCTAATATTGAACCCTTGTCCCTACCCTCAAGGCAGGTAGGGGTTAAATGGGGATTCAGCTCATGTCTCTCTCTATCTTTCTCTCTCTCTCTCTCTCTCCCTCTCTCTCTCTCTCCGTCTGTCTTGTCTGTCTGTCTGTATGTCTCTCTGTCTGTCTGTCTCTCTGTCTGTCTGTCTGTCTACGTGCTGAAGAGCTTCATGAAGCTTTGGAAGCCGTCCTCTCCAAAGAAGTCGAAGGAGCCCTGGGAGGTGCCCAGGTGGACCAGCATCAGGACTAGGAGGACCACCACCAGCAGAGGTACCAGAAGGTTCCATCCCGCAGCCAGGATGTTGTACCACTTGGCCTTGTCCGAGCACTCCTTGGCCAACTGCAGGTTGCCCTGGGTCTTCTGGTCCCTGGCCTGGGCATAAGAGAGAGCAAGGGTACGATGAGTGGAGCTAGAGTTTAAGTGGGTGGTGATCTCCTTGATACTATCATGGATGAATGAAAGATTGGATTAAAGACAATAATGACATGAGCAGCCGTGACAGTGTTTTTTGATAGATTTTTCTCAAGACCACCAGGACCAAGCTCCGGACCTGGGGTGATAGGGCCTTTTCAGCCGCAGCCCCGTCCCTCTGGAACGCCCTCCCCAACCACATCAGACAGGCCAACACCCTGACAACATTTAAACAGGCCCTCAAAACCCACCTCTTCAAGCTTGCCTTCACCAGTTAACCCTCTCCCCTTCCCATGTGTCCCCAACACTACCTTAATTAGGCCCCTATACTCTATATATTTTTTTGTTTCTTTTTATTATTACTACTCGATCTTTTCAGTTTGTAAAGCGTCTTTGAGTGTCTAGAAAAGCGCTATATAAGTCTAATGTATTATTATTATTTTTTTATTTTTTTTTATTTAACATTGTCATGACACAAAATGGGGAATTTGAGGACACTAGTTGACTGTATGTCTGACCAGCTAGACATTATAGTTTGTCTTTTCAGTGTGAGAACTGCCTCAGTTGTCATGAGCGGAACAATGCTGTCTCCTTTAAGTCACAAGTATGACAGTATAGAGACCCAGAAGAAAAAAGTTTTTTAGGGGGATCATTTAAGTAATGGGGTTGAAAGAATCATGTTGTAGCAACATTTTTCAAATATTTTTTTGAATTTATTTATTTTATCATGTCCCTTGTAGTGGACATCGGGTCTTGGTTTGATCACATAATATAATGATGTAATGTAATGATTGCATTCATTTTCATGTGGATTTCTGTTCAAATTATTTTAATTTCATGAACATTATTGCACTCTGTTTAAGAGAGGTTTCACCTTCCAAAAGGGCATCATTCTTTTTCTCATCAGAGACATAAAGATCATTAGTGACTTTGTTGGACTGCATAATCTTGAAGAATCTGTCTCGACCTCATTGAATTGGTTAGAACTGAACTGGGACTGGACATTGGTTTAAAACGTGAGGTAGAAAGTCCCGTTGTCCCCTACACAGGACATTGAATAAAAGTTGTGTTTTGAAACATTTAAAATTACTGTATATTTCAGAAATCTTGCTAAATTGAAGTTAAGACTCTCATGTTGAAGGAACAATTTGATTATTAGCAGAAGAAATATAATATCTGCAAAATAATAATCACTTACCTCCCTTGTTGCCATAACATAATAGAACATGGGATTACAAGCCATTTTGAAAAAAAAGTCCATGTGCTCTGTCAGCCACACCCACACACCTGTGACATCATTAGAAAGCCCAGGATGTGCTCTGTACAGGGCAGTAGGACTCAAATAGATTACATAAATGATGCTTGACTTCATCATCATGATCTCAGACTCATGTCCCCCACCGAGGACAAAAATGAATAGCTGGGTCTGGAGGATAATAGATGATATGACAGATATGACAGAGATTAGAAAAAGTAACATTTTCCATTAGAATCTTAGATGTATTCTTTGTAGGGAGGGTAAGTTGATCCTAGATCTGTATGTTGGAAAGGTCTACCCAGAGTATGTTTGTTTGCTTTGGGGCGTCCAGCCCTGCTTCTCTCCATGCACTCTTTAATTCCCCACCAGCACTTGCCTATTAGTAAGATGCCAATTACTCCATTTTTAAACCTCTACAGTCAGGCTGCCAGTGGCTGTCTCTAATTTGGGCCTGCCGTGCCTTTACAGGGTGGTTTGGAGCGGCTGTGCCGGCATGTGTGTTGTCTATCCACACCCCCATTCCTGTGGCAGACCTGGGTTCAAATAGTATTTCAAATGATTTCAAATGCTTATCCGTGCTTGATTGTGTTTGCCTGGTGCAAACCAATGGAATAGTCCCAAAAATCACACCCGTCTGTCCTCCAGGCATGCTCACGCAAAGTATTTTGTTGTATTTTGATTTGGTTATTTGTTGTTTTCATAGAATGTCCAAATTAGTTTAATCGAGGCCTCATGGGGAGGCGAAAAAATAGGAAAAATGTATTTGTACCATTTGATACTACATGTATACATTGGATGTTTCGCTTCATGAGTCAATGACTGTAACTTTGTGCACATACTGTGCGAGCTGGGAACGTACTGCTGTTATTATCTCTACCTGTTGGACTAGTTGAGCTGCATGATGCTAGCTGTTTCAGTTTCAATGTCGGTTATCTGATTTCACACTCCCAAACTAGGGCGTTTGCTTGCTGAAGATCTCTCTTGTAATATAGATTTTTAAAATCTCAATGGCACTTACCTGTATAAATAAAAGATCAATACAAATAAAATGCAAATTACAAGCATATCCCAAAGCTCCCAAATCCCACCCTCTAAGCTTTTCAGGCACTTTTGGCTTTTGTGAGACAGGATGAAATGGTGAGATGGAGAGAGAGAGAGAGAGAGAAAAACAAATTTTCTGACTACCATTTCTCCACCCTTTCTCCTCCATTTCCATTTCCTCCATTTCTCCTCCATTTCTCCTGAATTATGCAATTCCCCACATGAATTCAGGTGGGTTTTAATTGGCTTGGTACCTCCTAGACAGCATATCGCCTACGTGAAGCCCAATTTGCTGATGACTCACCTTAATGGAGTAGATGAGAGCCATGAATCCCAGACAGCAGAAGTTGACATACAAGGTGTTGCACAGCGACCAGACCAGATAGTCACTGGGAGGCTTACATCCTGCGGCGCCCATGTTCACTACTGTCGAGCCGGTCTTACGGACCGACTTACAGTTGGTGAGCGGGGTGCAGTCGGACGGGTAGTTGTACGTGTGGTTGTCCATTCTCCTATCTCTCTGGTCCTCTGGTCTCTGCTGTATCTTGTAGACAAGTAGGTAATCGTGTGACCTGGTCCTCCTCACTGTATGCGTTGGTGTCCCCTTGGCTAGCCGTGTCCCCCAGGCTTATATGCACCCCCCTGGGGGAGGGTGGCGACTGGGAGAGAGAGAGGGCGAGCAGGGCAGGGACCTGACAAGGCCTGTCATTATGTGGTCAGGCTTCAGGGAGTGATGCAGAGACAGGGAGAGAGGGAAGGAGGCAATGACAGGGAGAGAGAGTGCATAGGGGGGGACGGGACAGGGAGGGAGAGAAAAAGAGTAGGAACTGAGAGACTGAGAGGGAGAGAGGAGAGAGGGAGAGAGAGAGAGAGAGAGAGAAAGAGAGAGAGAGAGAGAGAGAGAGAGAGAGAAAGAGAGTGGGAGCTGAGGGACCATGAGGGAGAGGGAGAGAGAGAGATGAATAGGAGTTAACTTTAGAGAGCCTTATGGCCTTTGAAGTTGAATCCCTGTCTACCTGAAGATATAACTTAGCACACATTTGCTGTCCTTTCTCATTGTGAAAACTAACTTTACTCAATTTAAGGACAGCAATACGTGTATACTGTTTCTATATTATGTTCCATCGAAAGTGGATGTATTCATACACTACAAAGACCTCGCAAACTCTACTTTAAGACTCCGAAGAAATTTGGCGAACAGAAAAAGACCCACTTGCATCAGGAGACTCTCAGGAGAAAGTTTGCAGTTGACGGTCAGCATCAGACCATCTCACAGTTGAAAATAATAGTTGCCTATTTACTAGTGTCGCGTGCATGAGAATGGGGTGTGTGTATGTGTGAGTGCGTTTGTGTGAGTAGATGGAGTGTGTCTGTGATTATGCGTGGAGTGTGTCTCTTTCTCTCCAATTAGCAGCAGCTGACAGAGGGAGCAGCTGACAGAGGGAGCTGGTCGGTTGGCGAGCCGGAGCGCGGGCTGCCGAGGTGGATGAAGGCGAGCTGGTGGCTGGTGACGTCAGACGCAGTAACCACGACCCGTTGTAGCAACCAGAGACCAGATCCAGGAAGTGAACGCCAGGAGGGCAACACGCAGAGGGAACGCCGCCGGATGATTTTCTATGATACTACTGATGACGTATCAAGGTCTTGAAGAGTTATCCCATTTCATAGGGGAAGATTTTCAACCACTACCCCTTGTGACTCTGTTCCGAGGGGCAAGCCGAAAAGCGGGTGGCAAAGGGAAATGGGATAGGGCCTAGTGTCACACCCTCTACCTCTAGGTCACACCCTCTCTACCTCTAGGTCACGCCCTCTCAACCTCTAGGTCACCCTCTCTACCTCTAGGTCACCCTCTCTACCTCTAGGTCACCCTCTCTACCTCTAGGTCACCCTCTCTACCTCTAGGTCACACCCTCTCTACCTCTAGGTCACCCTCTCTACCTCTAGGTCACCCTCTCTACCTCTAGGTCACCCTCTCTACCTCTAGGTCACCCTCTCTACCTCTAGGTCACACCCTCTCTACCTCTAGGTCACCCTCTCTACCTCTAGGTCACGCCCTCTACCTCTAGGTCACCCTCTCTACCTCTAGGTCACCCTCTCTACCTCTAGGTCACACCCTCTACCTCTAGGTCACATCCTCTACCTCTAGGTCACCCTCTCTACCTCTAGGTCACCCTCTCTACCTCTAGGTCACCCTCTCTACCTCTAGGTCACCCTCTCTACCTCTAGGTCACCCTCTCTACCTCTAGGTCACCCTCTCTACCTCTAGGTCACACCCTCTCTACCTCTAGGTCACCCTCTCTACCTCTAGGTCACCCTCTCTACCTCTAGGTCACGCCCTCTACCTCTAGGTCACCCTCTCTACCTCTAGGTCACCCTCTCTACCTCTAGGTCACCCTCTCTACCTCTAGGTCACACCCTCTCTACCTCTAGGTCACCCTCTCTACCTCTAGGTCACACCCTCTACCTCTAGGTCACCCTCTCTACCTCTAGGTCACACCTCTCTACCTCTAGGTCACCCTCTCTACCTCTAGGTCACCCTCTCTACCTCTAGGTCACACCCTCTCTACCTCTAGGTCACACCCTCTCTACCTCTAGGTCACCCTCTCTACCTCTAGGTCACCCTCTCTACCTCTAGGTCACACCCTCTCTACCTCTAGGTCACGCTCTCTACCTCTAGGTCACCCTCTCTACCTCTAGGTCACCCTCTCTACCTCTAGGTCACCCTCTCTACCTCTAGGTCACACCCTCTCTACCTCTAGGTCACCCTCTCTACCTCTAGGTCACCCTCTCTACCTCTAGGTCACCCTCTCTACCTCTAGGTCACACCCTCTACCTCTAGGTCACCCTCTCTACCTCTAGGTCACCCTCTCTACCTCTAGGTCACCCTCTCTACCTCTAGGTCACCCTCTCTACCTCTAGGTCACCCTCTCTACCTCTAGGTCACCCTCTCTACCTCTAGGTCACACCCTCTACCTCTAGGTCACACCCTCTACCTCTAGGTCACACCCTCTCTACCTCTAGGTCACCCTCTCTACCTCTAGGTCACGCTCTCTACCTCTAGGTCACCCTCTCTACCTCTAGGTCACACCCTCTACCTCTAGGTCACCCTCTCTACCTCTAGGTCACCCTCTCTACCTCTAGGTCACACCCTCTCTACCTCTAGGTCACCCTCTCTACCTCTAGGTCACACCCTCTACCTCTAGGTCACCCTCTCTACCTCTAGGTCACCCTCTCTACCTCTAGGTCACCCTCTCTACCTCTAGGTCACCCTCTCTACCTCTAGGTCACACCCTCTACCTCTAGGTCACCCTCTCTACCTCTAGGTCACCCTCTCTACCTCTAGGTCACCCTCTCTACCTCTAGGTCACGCCCTCTACCTCTAGGTCACCCTCTCTACCTCTAGGTCACCCTCTCTACCTCTAGGTCACCCTCTCTACCTCTAGGTCACCCTCTCTACCTCTAGGTCACCCTCTCTACCTCTAGGTCACGCCCTCAACCTCTAGGTCACCCCCTCTACCTCTAGGTCACCCTCTCTACCTCTAGGTCACCCTCTCTACCTCTAGGTCACCCTCTCTACCTCTAGGTCACCCTCTCTACCTCTAGGTCACCCTCTCTACCTCTAGGTCACCCTCTCTACCTCTAGGTCACCCTCTCTACCTCTAGGTCACGCCCTCTACCTCTAGGTCACGCCCTCTACCTCTAGGTCACCCTCTCTACCTCTAGGTCACACCCTCTACCTCTAGGTCACCCTCTCTACCTCTAGGTCACCCTCTCTACCTCTAGGTCACACCCTCTCTACCTCTAGGTCACCCTCTCTACCTCTAGGTCACCCTCTCTACCTCTAGGTCACGCCCTCTACCTCTAGGTCACACCCTCTACCTCTAGGTCACCCTCTCTACCTCTAGGTCACGCCCTCTACCTCTAGGTCACACCCTCTCTACCTCTAGGTCACCCTCTCTACCTCTAGGTCACCCTCTCTACCTCTAGGTCACCCTCTCTACCTCTAGGTCACCCTCTCTACCTCTAGGTCACACCCTCTACCTCTAGGTCACGCCCTCTACCTCTAGGTCACCCTCTCTACCTCTAGGTCACACCCTCTCTACCTCTAGGTCACCCTCTCTACCTCTAGGTCACCCTCTCTACCTCTAGGTCACCCTCTCTACCTCTAGGTCACACCCTCTACCTCTAGGTCACCCTCTCTACCTCTAGGTCACCCTCTCTACCTCTAGGTCACGCCCTCTACCTCTAGGTCACACTCTCTACCTCTAGGTCACCCTCTCTACCTCTAGGTCACGCCCTCTACCTCTAGGTCACACCCTCTCTACCTCTAGGTCACCCTCTCTACCTCTAGGTCACCCTCTCTACCTCTAGGTCACCCTCTCTACCTCTAGGTCACCCTCTCTACCTCTAGGTCACGCCCTCTACCTCTAGGTCACCCGCTCTACCTCTAGGTCACCCTCTCTACCTCTAGGTCACGCCCTCTACCTCTAGGTCACGCCCTCTCTACCTCTAGGTCACCCTCTCTACCTCTAGGTCACCCCACTCTACCTCTAGGTCACACCCTCTACCTCTAGGTCACCCTCTCTACCTCTAGGTCACCCTCTCTACCTCTAGGTCACACCCTCTACCTCTAGGTCACACCCTCTACCTCTAGGTCACCCTCTCTACCTCTAGGTCACCCTCTCTACCTCTAGGTCACCCTCTCTACCTCTAGGTCACACCCTCTACCTCTAGGTCACACCCTCTACCTCTAGGTCACGCCCTCTACCTCTAGGTCACCCTCTCTACCTCTAGGTCACCCTCTCTACCTCTAGGTCACCCTCTCTACCTCTAGGTCACACCCTCTCTACCTCTAGGTCACCCTCTCTACCTCTAGGTCACGCCCTCTACCTCTAGGTCACCCTCTCTACCTCTAGGTCACCCTCTCTACCTCTAGGTCACCCTCTCTACCTCTAGGTCACCCTCTCTACCTCTAGGTCACCCTCTCTACCTCTAGGTCACGCCCTCTACCTCTAGGTCACCCTCTCTACCTCTAGGTCACCCTCTCTACCTCTAGGTCACCCTCTCTACCTCTAGGTCACGCCCTCTACCTCTAGGTCACCCTCTCTACCTCTAGGTCACCCTCTCTACCTCTAGGTCACGCCCTCTACCTCTAGGTCACACCCTGTAACTCTAGGTCACGCCCTGTAACTCTAGGTCACACCCTGTAACTCTAGGTCACACCCTGTAACTCTAGGTAGCTGGTGGTGCCTCTCTCTCTCTCTGGCTGTGTTCGAAATGGCATACTAGCATACTGCATACTGCATACTAAATTCATAATAAGCATGCCAATACCAGCCGACCGTTCACACTGTAGTATACTGTATCTCAGTATCCCAGAATGCCATTTGCATGCGGGCGGCGGGGATTTTAAATCCTCCATTTTCTTTTTACCTCCATGGGCTAATAGCTGTTGTATTTTGGCACTACAAGTGTTAACATGTCATTTTATTTAAGTTGTAATATGTTTTCAGGCAAGAGAGTAACCATATATATTCCCAAAACGTGTCCATCAAAACAACCCGTTTATATACCGTATCTGATCAGATTGTTTTCCCACTTCTGTCCGCTAGCTACATTACGTTGCTTAGATACCTTCACTGCAGGGTTCGACAGAAACGTAGATATTAGCTAAACAAGTTGTAAAATTATTTTGGGGCCAATATCTTTAGTTAGCTAAAGTAATGTATTGTTGTCTTAGCAGTTGGTAAAAGAACAGGATTAATATAAATATATATGAGCAATAACATATCGTGGGGTTGCTACAGCAAGCACAATACAACCCAACTTGTTCCGTCTGAAGCTACAATACTGGGACCACTCATGACTGGGCTACAGGCAGTCAAATACCACATCAGACAGGCCAACACCCTCCCAACACTTAAACTGGCCCTCAAAACCCACCTCTTCAAGCTGGCCTTCACCAGTTAACCCTCTCCCCCTCCCCTTCCCATGTGTCTCCAGCACTACCTTCATTAGGCCCCTATACTTTCCTCTATTTACCTGTTGTTTCTTTTTTATTATTACTACTCGATCTTTTCAGTTTGTAAAGCGTCTTTGAGTGTCTAGAAAAGCGCTATATAAGTCTAATGTATTATTATTATTATTATTATTACCTGCCTACTTGCCCTGCCTACCTGCCTACCTGCCCTGCCTGCCCTGCCTACCTGCCCTGCCTACCTGCCCTGCCTGCCTGCCCTACCTACCTGCCCTGCCTACCTGCCCTGCCTACCTGCCCTGCCTGCCTACCTGCCCTGCCTACCTGCCCTGCCTACCTGCCCTGCCTACCTGCCCTGCCTACCTGCCCTGCCCTGCCTACCTGCCCTGCCCTGCCTACCTGCCCTGCCTACCTGCCCTGCCTGCCCGCCCTGCCTACCTACCTGCCCTGCCTACCTGCCTACCTACCTGCCCTGCCTACCTGCCCTGCCTGCCTGCCCTGCCCTGCCTACCTGCCCTGCCTACCTGCCCTGCCTGCCCGCCCTGCCTACCTACCTGCCCTGCCTACCTGCCTACCTACCTGCCCTACCTACCTGCCCTGCCTACCTGCCCTACCTACCTGCCCTGCCTGCCTACCTGCCCTGCCTACCTGCCCTGCCTGCCTACCTGCCCTGCCTACCTGGCCTGCCTGCCTACCTGCCCTGCCTACCTGCCCTACCTACCTGCCCTGCCTACCTGCCCTGCCTACCTGCCCTGCCCTGCCTGCCCTGCCCTGCCTACCCGCCCTGCCTACCTACCTACCTGCCCTGCCTACCTGCCTACCTACCTGCCCTGCCTACCTGCCCTGCCTACCTGCCTACCTACCTGCCCTGCCTACCTGCCCTGCCTACCTGCCCTACCTACCTGCCCTGCCTACCTGCCCTGCCTGCCTACCTGCCCTGCCTACCTGCCCTGCCTACCTGCCCTGCCCTGCCTACCTGCCCTGCCCTGCCTACCTGCCCTGCCTACCTGCCCTGCCTACCTGCCCTGCCCTGCCTACCTGCCCTACCTACCTGCCCTGCCCTGCCTACCTGCCCTGCCCTGCCTGCCTGCCCTGCCTACCTGCCTGCCTGCCCTGCCTACCTGCCCTGCCTACCTACCTGCCCTGCCCTGCCCTGCCTGCCTGCCCTGCCTACCTGCCCTGCCTACCTGCCCTGCCTACCTGCCCTGCCTACCTGCCCTGCCTACCTGCCCTGCCTACCTGCCCTGCCTGCCTACCTACCTGCCTGCTGCCCTCCTTACCTTCCTGCTTCTCAATAGAAGCTCCGCCCCAACTCCCTGGTCCTAATAACTACACTCAGCTTGGGTTTGACTCTTCTCCTGCCTCCTGTCTGTGTCTGCTTCTGGGTTCTGTTAGTCCAGTTGTCACACCTAGTGCATTACTCAAGGGCAGACTAGTGGTGGTGTTCCATCCCAGGTGGGATTCGAACTCATGACCTTCTGATCACCAGTCCATCTCACTATCCACTAGCCGCCACTACCTCTAACCCAGGTTTAATTATGTAGCAGTGTTAAGTCAAGGTTGAAAAATAACCATCACATAATCTCTAATAAATTGTTCATTCCAAAGAACATGTGACTAACCAACAACCATCAAATAACAATGTCAGTACAATACTGCAGAGGCTACAGAGCTCCAGTGTTCATCAGTTTGGTTGTTGTTTTTTATTGTTAACTGTGACACAAAATAAAATGCCCATGGGGTAGGCTTAGACTAGATCTTCTTAATTTATTGCAAGCTATTGATTTGCTGGTGTCATACACAGATCTAATGTTGCTTTGTATTTTCAAAGGTTCAGCGGAGTTCAGCTGTTTGTCTACTGGTGACCTATGGCAGTGTCACATTGAGATAGAACAGCAGTCGTATAAACTGTGAGACAAGAGTGCCCTCCTATGGCAATGAAGAGCCATGTGTTTCCCAGGGGGCTGACTTCAGTGCATCATTTAAGCAGAAAATGATGTTGCCTGCCAAAGAAAAAGAAAAGAAAAAGAAAAAGTCTGTTTTTTTTATTGACTTTCCCGTACAACTTTCTCGCCACACATTTGTCGTTTAATTTCCTTCTTGTGAAAGGAAAATGAATACTCAATATACATTGTCATTACTGTTCCATACTATGATAAGTATTACACTGTAAAAATGTAAATGCTCAATCAAATTGGATAAACCAATCGCAATGTGTCATTTACACTCCCTCATTGTCATGCACTCCCTTCCACAGTGTAAATTGCATCGCAATTCCATTTGGATTTCGGATCTCATCCTCACCATGTTATACTGTATCTGTCAACTGGACACCGTGGGGGCAGGGCTTTCAATGCCACTAGTTTGAATTGAAAGGAAACTTATTTTTATTATGCTCTTTTTCCACAAGTTAATGTGGGTCTCTGGGGTCCCCAGAACATGTCATTGAGGTTTCTTGCTGAAAATACTACTCAGATTTTAATCTAAAGGCATTCCAGCATGCCTCGAAATGCCTCTCTTTCTTTTCTGGACGGGCTGTTTCACAGAAATCATCAGCGAGTTTGCAGCGAAGAAACGGATTAAAAAAAACAGAAATTGTACAGATAAAGTCCCTCCAACTGTTGTATAACTCAGTAGAGTAATTCGAGAGCTTTGTTTGAATTTCGTCTTGCTGTTGCAGACGGCCCGCATACCTATTCACACAGATCATTCTCTTTCTTCATTTTTAACTACATGAAGAGCCGAGGCTTATCATCAAATAAATGGTTCAAGGTCGAGTGCTTGAGTTTCCCTGACTGAAATGTAATTCACAGTTTCTTCACATTACAGAGAGAATGTGTGGGGGGGGGTGTTAGAGTTAGGGAGGGTGTGTGTGTGTGTGTGTGTGTGTGTGTGTGTGTGTGTGTGTGTGTGTGTGTGTGTGTGTGTGTGTGAGTGTGTGTGTGTGTGTGTGTGTGTGTGTACACGTGTGTGTACATGCATGTGTGTACTGTAACTGTAACTGCCCTGTGTGTGTGTGTGTGTGTGTGTGTGTGTGTGTGTGTGCGTGTGTGTGTGTGTGTGTGTGTGTGGGGGGGGGGGTTAGAGTTAGGGAGGGTGTGTGTGTGTGTGTGTGTGTATGGGTCCATGTGTCCCCATCCTCCATGTCCATGCCAACTGAGTTGATGTCGTGACAGCTACTGTGCTTTCCCACTGTAGTGTAGTTCTGTTATCTGATGGAAAACAACATTCACTTCTCCCCTCCCCTTTTTTTCCATCTCTCCTCACCCTTCCCTTTCCTTTTTCCCTTTCCCCTTCCCCTGCCATTGTCCCCTTCCCTTCCCTGGGATGGGATACTGTCCTTATTTGACTTCTTCACGGCTGCATTTTTAATAAACTACCAGTTTTTAGTAAACAGCATACTTTGCTGTTTTTTTTTCTTATCCGCTTCCCAACGTTATCATCATTTGTGTATGTATGTTGGTTACGGATGTGTTTTCATGCTTCTTGTGTTAGTGTTTGTGTCAGTCGTGTTCTCCTGCTAGTAATTCCATAAATCCAGTGACAGATATTCCAGATTTGGGCCATATAACTCAATGTACTTAGTATGTAGTACTGTTAATAGCAAGTGAATGCCATTGGAGAACAGTAACAGGATGAGATTGCTCAATCCATCCCCTGCCTCTGATTAAAACCAGACTTTAGTTATTAAGGTAACTGCGCACGCATGTGTGTGGATACCCCAGCAAGTAGAACCCCTTTCAGACACAGAATTCGTTCTGTCTGTGATTTCCACTGATTACAGCTTTCTGCATTTGCCAAAGTCATGATATCTGTGTTTTCAACTTGCCGGACCATCCACGTTTGGCATATGAAGTCGATCACCAAAGTCTGGTTCTAATTGCAAGCAGGGGGTGGATGAGTTTTGTGGAAAAAGGAAAAGGAATGCTGCATGTAAAAGCACTTTGAATTGCCCCTGTTGTATGAAATGTACTATACAAATAAACGTGCCTTGCCTTAACCTCTATCAAAGTAGTTTTTTTCATGTTTTTATTCATGTCTGAACATAAACAGCTTCAGTTGTAGGCATATTGTACATGTGTAAAATTCTTTATTATTTGAGCACACCAGAAAGAACGAAAGACGTCGATGCCAAGAAAACAAAAGGATACAAAAATAGGTGCCAAACGACTAATCTTAACACAAAATAACATTCGATGCATTAGATGTGTTCATTAGCTATTAGCTATACACTGCCAAAATAAATGCAAAAATATATGTGCTATATAAGGACAACAGATTAAGCCTTCCAAATCTCTGATATAACAACTGTTATCATTTCCAAAAGCAAAAAGCTGGAACATTATTAGCCGTATACAAAAGATCAATTATTTTGGTTTGTATGACATGAGCAAATTCATTAAAATGCGGTACGCTACGGCGATGGTGGAGAAGAAGAGGATGGCCACACTGATCACGAGGATCAGGGCGGCGATGTTCAGACAGCGAGCCTTGGTCCCAAACTTCCTGGCGCTCTCCATGTCCCCGGCCACCTTCTTATCCCTGGACTGAACAAAACATTCATCGTCATTACTGATGGCGGTGGATGTCCTGGCTTCATTTGACCACGACTAGGCTTAATTAATCTGGGTCCAGGAAACTAGACTGATGAGGTGAAAGTTGAATGTCCTTGTGTCCCAATATGTCTATGAATTTTAGAGTGGGTAATGGGTATAGCATTTCTCCAACCACACCCCTCGGCTTTTAAAGTGGCTGGTCTGATTCTCATTCCCTGACCGCGTTTATCGATTAAACTGTTGTTGTTTGCCCGGTTGGCACGGTTGTGTGTTCTTAATTACTGACTCATGATGTTTTCCCGCTCAGAACTGTGTGTTTATTAATTCCACCATCTTAGGTTCCCTCCCTGTTCCCTGCATAGTCTTTACAACCATTAGAAAGCTTTGATTGTTACATATATTAATATTGACCCATTATATGGAACACTTCAATGTCATGAACTCTAACCCTAACCAGTGCAATCAATAACATTGAAGATAACTAGACTTGGTCTGCGTCCAGGAGCATCCAAAGTTCGATCTCCTGTACGAATTTTAGAGGGGCAACTTTTCTCCAACCCCACCCCTCAGCTTTTTGTGGCTGGTCTGCCTTTTTGTTGTTTTTCTAATTACGGATTTGTGACTTTGACGATACTCACCCAAAAGAAAACAAGGAGGAATTAATAACGTTTGGAAATGAAATATTATTTTCAAGTGATCTCATTCCTTGATTGCTACCATGTCCTGTTCGCCCTATGGCACGGTGGTGTGTACTTAATTACTGACTCGTAATGTATTCCCTCTCAGCACTGTGTGTTTATTAATTCCACCATCTTAGGTTCCCTCCCTGTTCCCTGCATAGTCTTTTACAACCATTAGAAAGCTTGAAGGTTATATAATATTAACCCTTTAACATGTGGAACACTGCAATGACATTAACTCTAACCCTAACCAATGCAATCAATAACATGTTGCACAACAGCATAACTAGACTTCTGCATCCAGGAAACTAGCCTGCAGAGTTAAAGCTGAATGCCCTTGCATCTAAAGTTCTATCCACTGTAGGAGTTTTACAGTGCCAACATTCCTCCAGCCCCACCCCTCTTCAGCTTCATGTGGCTGGTCTGCCTTATTGTTGTTTTTTCAAATTACAGATTGTGGCTTTGACATAACATAACCAATGCAATCACTGACAATGCTAACATTGACAACTCATGCTCACCTTCACAGAGTAGTACAGTGCAACCAATCCCAGACAGAACGGGTTGCAGTAGATCATGCTCCAAATAGACCAGATAATGTGGTCTCTGGGCATTGGACCAGGGTTGTTCATGCGAAAGGTGGCATGTTGGCCCATGTTTCCAAGTTCACTATCCATGGCAAAAAGGTTGGAGGTGATGAGAAAAGTGGAAAGAATCTGGATGAGGCTCAGGCACAAGGAGATGATGAGAGTAGAAGCAAAGTGTGTCTCTAACTGAACTGCGTGGAAGCGAGGGAGTGCTAGTCGAGGAAGAAAAAAAAAGAAAAAAAGGAAAAAATTTGGGTTTCCTGTAATCTGAACATTCTTGGCCTTGAAATTGTAAACATCCTGCAGTATTTTACGAGTTGTAGTACAGTACAGCAAATGATGATGCATTATAATGATTTGGTCATAACTACACTACAAAACATCAAATCCATTGCCCCATCATTCATGAGACGTAGTTCCATGCATGGTGACAGCTGCAGCATGTTATGGGTATGCTTATTGTCGTCAGGGAATGGGTAGTTTGTTAGCATCTGGTTTTCCTTTTTTGACAATTTGTAGCGATGTTCTGATCAAAAGAATGCATAATTGAATCCCTATTCAAATAACGTATCTTATAAAGACAAGGGTAGTTTGTATTGTGTGAACTGTCATTATTATTATCAGCACACAGAGCTGCATTCTCATGTATGAAAGGTGCTATACTGTATACATATACATGTTATTATTATTATTGTAATCATTTTTGTAATCAGATGGACTCAATTTCATTTGTTGAAAATAATTTGACCAGGAGTGTCACTGCAAGGTGTGTAGCCTACATTTATGTAAACAGGTATTCTCAGTTTTCGAATCAAGACAATTTCTGAAATTATTTTTGAATAATTCATTTGTTGTTGCTGTGTAGATCAGTTGGGGAAGTTGATATATTTCAATTGTAGGCTCTGAGGGTAGAAACGGTCAGGTGGAGTGAATACTTTGCATGGTGAGCTGGCCAGGCCCTGCTGCAGCGAAGCAGCCCCACACCATGACATGTCCACCCCTTGCAGCGCAACTGAAGACAGTATCTACTACCATCTCTCACACACTGCACCTCAGTCTCTGTGTGGATGTGTGTGGGTGTGGATGAGAAACAAACAGTCAGGATGTTGATCTTAATCTTAATAGCAGTGAAGTGTGAAGTTTCCACAACGATGACATTTGCATTTACATTTTTTTGCATTTAGCAGACGCCTTATTCCAAAGTGACTTACAACAAATACATTTGACTAAGTAAGTGAATCATCTATCCACCAGTCTTAGGCCCTGGGGCCTCATTTATAGAACGTGCTTAGATCAAATTTTGATCTTACCCGTGTCGTACATAGAAAACCACGTCAACGTAGTGATTTATACAATTTCAACGTGAGTCAATTTGACCGTGGAAACGATCGTAGCTCGACGTCGAGTATTCATTTGCTTACGCACATTACCTACTGGTTATGCGGAGTTATTACAGGCATGTGAGCCGCACTGGAAAAACGTTGCCTACTGTAATTCATGCGAAGTTTAAGTGGCTCGTAATAAAATTAACGATGTTGTTATCTGCCGAAAAATGAGTTTAATTCAAGATTTAAAAGGAACTGATGTTTATGATTGTATTTCAGTCTTCCTTTATATCCCTCCGGAGCTGTCTATCTCCCCTTCATCATGCCTAGTGCGTTCCACAACGGACCTTGCCCGGCCAAATTATACTGGATTTTCTCCGGTGTCTGGGAGTTCGCAAAGGGAGTTCGCAATCATGTTTTCAATGTCACCTGATTAGAATAAGACCATTATATTATTACAGTATAAGCAGCACTCGAGTTGAGGCGGGATGAAAACAGTCAAAATCGTCCCCCTTCTAAAACTTTCCTCCCCTCTTTCCATACGGTCATTTATCAATGAACGTGGTATTACTGCTATTTCAAGGTGCGAGGGGGCACGCACACATGCAATGACATTTGTACTGACACTGAAGTCACTGACGCTGAGGGGATGCTAAAATTGTCCTCATATGATCAAATCCACCATCCCCCCTGATTTTCTTTTACAACTTGAGTAGCCTACTGAGTATAAGCATTTGCCTGGTTAGTTGTCATGATCAAACGTTACAAATGCAACTTACCGAGAAGCCACCCTTCTCTGTCCTCTCCCGCTTCCAGACTACCCTATATTATAGCACTTCATTCAGCCGCTATAATTGAGCCGCTATCACAGGGCGTTAATACAAACCTCATTCACCTGCGTTCAATTCCAAGTATATTTGGTATTCATAGAAGGAAGCACGTACGCAACTTTAAACCATCTCAGCCCGTTTTATAAATAATGCTTACGTCCGTTTAGAAAAATGTGCTTACGTGAAAGTCAAAGATGACGTTCAAGTACTTTTTTATAAATGAGGCCCCTGGACTACACGTATATGGATATTTTCTTAAGCGGATATTTTCGTCCTTGTGTAATCAAACAGTGGCAGTGACTCAAAGCGTAAACAGACCAAACTCTTTGAAACAGACAGAAAAGAAAAGTACAAAACAGACAGAAAAGCAAGTTATGGCGACCAATTCAGATGGGACGTTTTCACAGTTTTACAGACGCTTCATGTCTATGAATCCAGCTTATGCCTAAACAGAGTTTTCCACCAAAAAGCATACATGGGAAACAGAACAGCGACAACAATGGGTCACTTGTAGTCAAGACAATTAGAAATCAGCCATTCCACTGTCTGGAAAAAGTGGAGAAACCCCCAGCCTGAAGCAGAATCAAGTCCTCTGGTCTGTGAGGCCCTAAATATTTGATCACTTCCAAAGGCAATGTAGCACACTGTCAACAAATAATCTACACCATTCATTGTGAAAACTAACTAGCATTAGCAATAGACCTATAGTAGATCTAATAGATAGTAGATTTAATAGTTTTGTGATTATTTCCTGTCATGTCAGGCCACAATCAGCGTTTAATATTTTTTCGCCACCTGTTGCTAGGTAGAATTCATTAGGGCAGAAACATTTCTGTCCAACAATTTGTCCGAAGCACATTGTTGTTCCAGAAGTCCTGGTGTTTGTCTAGGTGTTCTCTGGCAAACTTGCCCTGATGTTTTTTTTTTTTTTTTTTTTTACAGAAAAGGTTTCTTCCTTGCACACATCCCACGAAAATCAAACGTGTGCAGTCTCTTTCTGGTGGTAGATGCATGTACTTTGACATCAACTGTTGCAAGAGCTACCTGTAGGTCCCGTGATGACATTTTAGGATTGTTGGAGATTTCTTTAAGCATCTTGCGGTCTGGTCTGCTCTTGGGCTGGACTTGCTAGGACGGCCTGACCTGACCTGACCGTGGTAGTTGTTTACGTTCTCCACTTGTATTTTCCGGACAGTGGAATGGCTGATTTCTAATTGTTTTGGAGATCTTTTTAAACCCCTTCCCAGACCCTTCTTTCTGAAGGCATCAGAGAGCTCTTTTGATCTCACCATGGTGATACCCCTCACTTCAACAATCAAGAGCAAACCAAAGTAATTGACTTAGGTTTAAATAAGACAGGCTCCTCCAAAATCCTTTCTAATGATGTTTTAATCCTTTGCACCTGATGTGGTGCACTTGATTCTAAGTTTAGGTATTTTAAGTAGTAATAAAAGTGGGGGTGTTCTAACTTTTTCCACCTTTAGTTATATTACCCCCATCTCTAGGGTTAGGGTTAGGGTTAGGTTTTCATGGGGTGTCCTATCTTTTTCACATGACTGTATTTTATGTGTTCACCTCAGCAAAACACCCACCATCGTTGAGCAATTATAATGAATAGGCTTACAATTCTTCATAGACCCCTTTCAGCGTTTCCAAATATTGCCGTCTGTGGGCTGTAGTAAACCGAATTAACAACTACATCCTGGCAACTAACGCCACATGTATGTCTGGGTACCTTCCTGCATGTCTGGGTATCCGTAAAAGTATCTATTGTTACCCAATACAGTGAAGCATTCTCAGTTGGTGTTAGTTTATTAATGCAGCAAAGAACTAGAGTGTATCAGATATATCTAGAATGACCCTGTCATTGTGACCTTTGAACTTGACTGTGACGCATCAGAGAACGTTCAGGAAAGTTCCACAATTCTCAGATGGAATTCCCGGCTTATATTTCTCACATTCAAAATGTGAGTGTAGATATAACCAGAACATCAGTGTTGAATAAAAAAGAACAGATCATTAATGCAGGCCACATTGCATTGTTCATCTGTGTTTTTGTCTTATTTACTGAGGAGAGGGGAGCTTGCAAGGTCAGCATTTCATTGTACAGTTTATGAGTTTATTATTATGTGCATATGACCAATAAACCTTTAATTGAAATTCTAATTCATTTTTATTTTTATTTTTACAATAGCATTGTTGACAGTGGGAGAGCAGCCAGTGTCATCCTAATAATAGCCTTCAGAAAGTAATGGTTTCCTCCTGTGGCGCCCGTCCCATCTCAAATCAAACCCAAATCTGCCGGTATGAGATCATGTTGGTAGATTAGGCCTACACTGTAGCCTAGTGCTTATTTTACAGTATTATTATAGTATTATAACGCCACTGACCTCATGTCTTTTAGCTTGCTTTTATAGTTGTTTTTATTTTCTTAATATTGTTGTCTTTATTTGCACGTATGACACCACGGACCTCATTGTCTCTTAGCTTGTTTTACAGCATTTTCGCTTTTTAATTTGTCTAGTGTGTAATATTTGTCATTTTTCTGTTTTTGCACCTTCAGAAGAACCACTACAATTTCATTGTATAGGCAACTGTACAAGGACAATAAAGTCTATTCTATTCTATTATTTCATTCATGTAAATTCATGAATTCATTACTTTGATTTTTTTGATAGCATTATTTCATTGTGTTCCATGTTCCATGTTCAGGACAATCACTCTAGTACTTTATTATTTATGTGTTTGTTTTCAACAAGTTCTGATTTGTAGCTGTTTTTCTTGCAGCTATTCATTATTGCACTAGATTTAAATAATGTGTGGCTGCATTAAAAAGGTGTGAATGTTCGTGCAGGTTTTTCTTTCTTGTGGTTCGGAGTTATTGGGATGTTCTTACAACCATGTTCTATTCTGCGGGACGTTCGGTACATGACCGTGGTGCATTCTGGGAACCTTTTTAAGAACCATAGACCATTTCAGGGACCTTCAGAGGACATTCTCATGACATGCTGTATGTGTCATCATTTATTGATTTTACCCGCTATCAACTCAACAATTATTTAAATTACCCAAATTCCTGAAAGCTAATACTCAATTACATTCTGGACATTGAAGAGAGGCCATTCCAAATAAAATCTTTAATTAAATACCACATTATTGATGTCTCTTTCCTCTGTTCTATTATTAATGTTATTGTAATATAATAATATTGTCACAACCCCACCTCCGTGACCACTACCTGCAGTAATCAGCACACCTGTCTGCTATCCTCCACAGAAACCCTGCACCTGCAGCTAGTCCACGCCGGAGTGTTATATACAAACCATACACGGTGTGTCTATGTGCCACGCTTCCAGCTCAGTCACCCACTTTTCCTGCCTGCCTATACATTGTCTTACCTCTGTTCTCCTTGTCATCCAGGAATTCCTACCAGCTGGACCCCTGCCTGTGTGACTACCTGTCTGCCTGTGTGACTACCTGTCTGCCTGTGTGACTACCTGTCTGCCTGTGTGACTATCTGTCTGCCTGTGTGACTACCTGTCTGCCTGTGTGACTACCTGTCTGCCTGTGTGACTACCTGTCTGCCTGTGTGACTACCTGTCTGCCTGTGTGACTACCTGTCTGCCTGTGTGACTACCTGTCTGCCCGTGTGACTACCTGTCTGCCCGTGTGACTACCTGTCTGCCTGTGTGACTACCTGTCTGCCTGTGTGACTACCTGTCTGCCTGTGTGACTACCTGTCTGCCTGTGTGACTACCTGTCTGCCCGTGTGACTACCTGTCTGCCTGTGTGACTACCTGTCTGCCCGTGTGACTACCTGTCTGCCTGTGTGACTACCTGTCTGCCTGTGTGACTACCTGTCTGCCTGTGTGACTACCTGTCTGCCTGTGTGACTACCTGTCTGCCCGTGTGACTACCTGTCTGCCCGTGTGACTACCTGTCTGCCTGTGTGACTACCTGTCTGCCTGTGTGACTACCTGTCTGCCTGTGTGACTGCCTGTCTGCCTGTGTGACTACCTGTCTGCCTGTGTGACTACCTGTCTGCCTGTGTGACTACCTGTCTGCCTGTGTGACTATCTGTCTGCCTGTGTGACTACCTGTCTGCCTGTGTGACTACCTGTCTGCCTGTGTGACTATCTGTCTGCCTGTGTGACTACCTGTCTGCCTGTGTGACTACCTGTCTGCCTGTGTGACTATCTGTCTGCCTGTGTGACTATCTGTCTGCCTGTGTGACTACCTGTCTGCCTGTGTGACTATCTGTCTGCCTGTGTGACTATCTGTCTGCCTGTGTGACTACCTGTCTGCCTGTGTGACTACCTGTCTGCCTGCTTGACCTCTGCCCGTCTGACTACTCGCTTGCCTGCCCCGCCTAATTCCCCTTCTGTTAACATTCAGAATAAAAGACTTGCTTTGCGTTTACCTGCCTGTCCCGCATCTGGGTTCAGCCTCTGACAGATATACTGCACCTTGTTCCGTCCTCTCCCAGGTGGTCTAACGAGGGAGAGGAACGTAACGGCCTGAGTGAACACACGCCTTAGGTAGCTGGGAAAACCCTGCACAGTAGCGTGGTGCTCCAAGTCAACACACCAACAGTCAGTTAGACCTTTAGAGAAAGGCGTTTATTTGCCAGGTCAAATACAACGGTAATAAACCACAGGGGAACAGGAGAAGGGCCGTGCCAGTGGGCCACCAGGGAACAAACAAAAATATCAAAAGGCCCTAAGCGTATATTGTGAAATTGAGTGTTGAGTAATAGTCATCTTATACTTTTCTCACCCAAGTCATCTCATCAAGTCAAGTCATTGTAAACTATGAACAAGTAATGCTTATATTTGGAGGAAGTAGTGCACTGTATTACTATGCAGGAACATTAGCTGCTACTGTATGTGGCTGCTTGATGAGAGTCTATACGAGTGTCTGGTGTCTGGATGGATAATTTAGAAGCAAAGTCAGACACTGTTTAAGCTGAACATTTTAGAACACCTTGATCTAAGAAACATAGAGAGGAATATAGCTGCTGTATATATAGAAAGGAAATAGTGGCTGAATGAGTAATGTTTGCACTTAAGGCTGTGGTGCTATACTGGACCACCCCAGGCCACTAAGTTGTTGAGGTTTGCCGTCATGGCGTGTGGGCCAGTAAAGTAGGCCCGTGGTGGAAGTTGTTTTTGACCCAGTTTGACCCAACTGTGTGTGTGTGTGTGTGAGAGAGAGAGAGAGAGAGAGAGAGAGAGAGAGAGAGAGAGAGAGAGAGAGAGAGAGAGAGAGAGAGAGAGAGAGAGAGAGAGAGAGAGAGAGAGAGAGAGAGAGAGAGAGAGAGAGAGAGAGAGAGAGAGAGAGAGAGAGAGAGAGAGAGAGAGAGAGAGAGAGAGAGAGAGAGAGAGCTGCCCTGCCCCTTTCAAAGACAACAACACTTTGTACGACACCACTCATGGTTGGAACTCACATGATTTATGTTCTAGAAGTGCTGCTGACTAGAGTGCTGTGTTATTAAGGCTTGGATCATTTGGGTCTGGCACCAAACTATATTTCATATTTCATCATATTTCGTCTGCAAGATAGGAACTACTTTGTTTCCATTGGTAACTACACATCTGACCAAACCAATATAACATGTGGGGTACCCCAAGGCTCAATTCTAGGTCCTGTCCTATTTAACCTTTATATGCTCCCACTAGGCCTAATTATGCAAAAAAACAAAATAGCCTACCATAGCTATGCAGATGACACCCAACTTTACATAGCCCTCTCATCGGATGACTATGCTCTCATAGACGCACTGTGTCAGTGCCTTGAGCAAATAAATGATTGGATGTGCCAGAATTTCCTCCAACTAAATAAAGACAAAAACATTCAGTTGACGACGTGACACAAGGGCTACTCCTGATTGGTCTAAATGTGAACCGGCATGAGAACTGTGCAGACTCAACCATCCCTGCTCAGCAGTCTTACCTGCCGAAATGCTCGGGCGCCTGTGTTTTCTCCTCGCAAATAACGGGCTAAAAGTCACCGGTAGTACCATCTAAAAGATACAAAAAGCTGATCTAGCTAGCGAGGTGCACAAATAAGATATCACGAAAAATTCAACGAAAACAGCGACAGATGGATGGATTTTTCAAGAAAAAAGATGTCCCAGACACTTCAAACATTGCTGAAGCTAGCAGTGGCTATGAGCGATCCGAAACTGCATGGCTGGCAAAGGAGCTAGTTGGTTGCTTTTTTTCCGCGTGCACGCGCATGAAACGCGCACGCGCGCTCAAAACAACGACCTAATTTCAACCAAAACTAGAGGGAGGATGGCCAAAAAAATGTTTATATAATATACAGAATATAAACTTGTGACTGACAGTCACATACACACACACAAAGATCATCAGCTATAATATAATACGAAGTAGGCCTACATGAGCACAAAAGCGGCTAACGTTACTGATGAACTGTTTAACTCAGCTTCATCCACTTCAGTTTTTTTAGGTTGCACTTCTTCCTCCCCACCGTTCTCTTGTGACGGTGGAGGAGCCTTGTTGTTTGTTTGAGGCCATGGGCCGGGGTGCATGGCCGCATCGTGTCTAGTGCTGTCGCACTCCGAGCATTTTACGTCGCTCTCGCAGTCTTTGGCAAGATGGGAAGTTGTAGAGCAGCATTTGAAGCATATTCCTTTCTCCTTGAGAAAAGCCTTTCGATCATCGAGGGATTTGTTCCTGAAGGTTTTGCACTTCTTGAGAGGGTGAGGTCTATTGCCATGCAATGGACAGTTCTTGTTGGGGTCAACTTGAGATGAGACATCCGTCTTGTTCACGTGGATGGGTTTGTTGCCGTTCTTCCCGTTGTATCTGTCTTGTTTTGTCTGGGTGGTGGAACAGCTTTGGTATATGAAGCTTGTGTCGTTTCGCCTTTTGGCTTCTTGGCTCACAAAGTTGCAGAAATAGTGAAAGGGGGGGAAGCGGCCGTCGTTTTGCTCTTTGTACCGCGTTCCCGATGTCAACCATTTCTCCTGTAGCTGGTATGGAAGCTTTTCCACGATTGGTCCAATTCCGCGGGAAGTATCTAGATAAGTAAGGCCGGTGAGATATCCATCTTCCTTCGCTCCTTGGATCTCCTGAAGCAGGTCCCCAAGTTGGCGTAGCTTTATGGGGTCTTTGGATGAAATCCTGGGGAAGCCGTCTAGTCTCTGGAATAAGGACTTCTCTATGATTTCGGGGGCTGCATAGCACTCACGTAGTCTCTCCCATGCTTTGCTTAAAGCGAGACTGGGGTTGTTAACATGTACTGATCTTATGCGTTTCGCCTGTTCTCCAGATTCCTTTCCAAGCCATCTGGTCTTGAGATCCAACTCTTGTATTGCTGTCAGGCTAGCTTCACTGGTTGCGCTGATGAATGATGAGTACCATGCGCAATAATTTTCTGGTTTATCGTCAAACTGGTACAGACCTGAGTTAACAAGGTCTCGTCGTACCAAATACTGTGCTAGAGTCTCTATTGGATTTGGTGTGCTAGCTGGCTGAGTGTGTCGGGGAACGTATGATGGCGTATTTACATTTAAGGTAGGTTGGTACATTCTTTCAGGATGTGTGTATTGTGTCTCAGGATTTGGCTTATTGTAGTTGAGCTGAGACTGTTGTGTGACGCGTCCCACAGGTAGGTTACCTGGTAATGTCCCTGTCACAAAGCTGTCGAGTGATCTGTTATCAAGTGAGTGAACGACAGGCTGTGCCAATGAGTGTTGTGAGGGAGAAGTACTCCTTAGCTCGATTTGATCTTGAACATAGCTATGTGTGCGTTCCATTTTTGTCCTCTCAGATACAGATTTTTCCGATTTTTCTTCCCTGACTTCAGACGTTAATAACATTGATTGTGCATTTTCCAAGGTTTGTGCTTCTACCATGGCTACCTCTGCTTCTCTTTGGGATGTAAGCACTTCCAACTCGGTATCAAGTCTAGCCTTTTCCATTTTTCATTTTGCTTCCTGGGCTGCGTATGCAGCTCTCACCTTTAACGCCTCTGCTTTGGCCCGGCCCGGGCCACACTTCCGGAGAACGCTGTATCTTTGCTCCCCACCGACCTCTTGCTTCCGTGGGATGACATCTTATCCAAATCAGATGGTGAAAGTCTGTTTTTTTACTGTGGTGTTCTCTCTCTAACATCAAGCTAAACCTTGTCAATAAAGTCCATCAAAGAAAGAGGCGTAGGGTGGCTTTTCAAATCAGGTATATTGAACTGGTAAAAACTGCAAGACAAACAGCACAAAACATGTTTCAACAGGATGTAAACAAACAGTGGTTAGCTAGAAAGTCCGCTTTTTGGCCTAACAATCTAGCTACAAAACAATAACTAAAAACATAATATTCCCAACAAATGATGACTAATATATAAAGCTACCAATCCAACACTTGATATTTCGTACTTACAACATTGCTTTGTGTAAATCTGAACATGGATGTTGAATGATGAATGGAGAACAAACATAACGTCTCTGTCTCTCTCTGGCAAAGAACGATCTCCCAAACCGGAAGTAGACTTGCGATAAACAGGAAGTGATGTCACTACATCAAATATCAACTAAAATATTTATATACATTGTTAACAGTTGTAAATAGTTCGTTTTTAGCAACAAATAAATCTTATCAACTTTACTTCTCTTTATGAACTATACAAAATCGTTTTTTTTATCAAATATGAACTTTTTTGCTTTTTCTAAAGAAAATAAAGAAAGTGTTGCCGGACAACACAAGAACCAAGAAAGTCGAACACATTACACCAATTCTCAAATCTCTACATTGGCTACCAGTATGTCATAGAATAGACTTTAAAATTCTGCTAATAGTTTATAAATCTCTCAACGGGTCAGGCCCACATTACATCTCTGAATTGCTTCTTCACTATGAACCCTCCTGATCTCTTAGATAATCAGGGACTGGTCTGCTAATTGTTCCTAGGACCAAACCAAAACATGGTGAAGCTGCGTTCTCCCACTATGCCTCCCATACAGGGGCGCCGCTAGGGGGTGGTAAGTTAGGACGATTCTAAGGGCCCAGCACTGACAGGGGCCCATGAGAATCTTTAAAAAAAAAATATATATATATATTTATAAATAATATTATTATTATTTTTATCATAAGGACGTTAATGTAGCCGAATTCAAATTATAATTCTATGTATTAAAAAAAGTCACAAAAGAAACAAACTGGAGTTTTGTTTCTCTATGTTTAACACAATTAAGCCTTATTATTATTTAACCCTCTATTTATTCACTGCATGGTTCAGTCCACCGCGCGTGAGCTGCTAGACGAGAGGAACGTTACCGCAAATATTCTGACAAGGTTTCCATGACCAACATGTCCTGCTGTAGTATGTGTGTGGGACAGATGGAGGACAGCCAGATTGGAAATGCATCAAATGTGTGTGTGCGTGCGTGGACGATGTCGTGAAAGGCAAAGCCAAAGTCAGGGTCTCAAAAGAGAAAAGTAAAAAAAATCACTAAAAACAGTGGTTTAGTGATCTAATCACTGCGTGGATGATCTAGTTAGCTCGCTATAGCTAATTAACCTTAACTTCAAGTATAGTTAACTTACAGTGCACTGTCAGTATAATTTCAGTTAAATGTATGAGATGAGGGCAATTTTGGTCCAAATATAGGTTATTAGAGCTCAGTGAATTTGTATCCAGCAGCTATGCACTCTTGCTATAGCTAGCTAACTAGTATAATGTTACATGCTAATGACGTCATGCACAGATGCAGCCTCCCAGTTGAAGGAGAAGGGGGTGGGCAGTAGGAGTTTGGGGTTAACAAACATATTTTGAATATTTTAATGTATGCTGCATTACCATGCAAGCATTGAATACAACTGTAGCTAATATTCATATTTAGTTAATAGTTCTTCCAGTAATTGCAATAACATTGACCACTGGCATCTTAATAATATTGTTAGCTAGCTAGATAACATTTAAGTTAGCTAATCTGGTGTAATGTATGTGGTATTATGTTAATACTATTATAGGACATATTATGAATTATGTACCTATGGATACTCCATGCCAGGGCCCTCTTCAAGCAAGGCAGCCAGAGAGGAGAGCAGAGGTGGTGGGGTAGTGGTGGTCTAGTAGTGGATAGTGAGTTGGACTTGTGATCGGAAGGTTGCGAGTTCAAATCCCGCCTGAAACCTCACCACTACTAGTGTGCCCTTGAGTAAGGCACTTAGCCCTCAGTTACTCCAGGGGGAATGTCCCTGTAATTCGTAATTGTTTGGATTAAAAGTGTCTGCTAAATGGCAAAATTAATAAAATAAAAATTTTAATAAGATGTAAAGAGGCAGAAGAAGAAGAGCAAGAAGTAACAAAGGACAATGACAGCAGCACAGCAAGTTGGCTTCATCACTAGATTTCAAGGATCTTATTAAAGATTTTGCTACTAAGAAGGCCCAGCGTTTAGCTTTGATTTGATTTGATCTCTTTACTCCTATCTTGAATCGTTGTGCATTAGGCTAGATATAGTTTTTAGCTCTCCAGGTATACTATTCCACAGTACTGCCGCAGTGTAAAAATAAAAATCTTCCCATTTCACATTCAATTTCGCTGGCACCATGTCTGTGTTGCTCCCTGTTGTATAAGACACGTTTGTCTTTGTGTGAAACAAGCAATGCTGAGTCAGTAAATATCTCTCTGCTGTAATTCTTCATTGATCTAATCCTGACAGTATTATGGCCAACTGATCTTTACAAGATCTACATTTATTTAGACACAATACCACCCCATTAAAATTATATTTTTTACTTTTTGTGTGATTTATACTTTTATAATTGGGTTCCAATCTTCATTTAATTATACTTTTGTCCTTGTGTTGTTCAAGTCTTCATTTAATAAGTTAAAGAATGTTGAGATTTCTTTGCTGAATTGTTGATTCCTGTATTAACTGTAATTTTAAATTACATTTACAAAAGATGTCCATCATTGGATTTCTTGCAGTGCATCAATAGTTCATCAACTTCAACTGGGTTTAGGTTGATGGGTGGTTTAGGTGGGGGGGCCCAAAATGATATTCTGTCATGGGGCCCAGAATCTCTAGCGGCGCCCCTGCTCCCATAGCTGGAATAAACTCCCGGAAGACATTAGATCTGCCCCTACTTTGCCCATTTTCAAATCCAAGTTAAAGACCTTTATGTTTACTTTTGCTTTTAACTGCTACTAAACTACTGAAGTTTACTTTTTTGTTTTTAACTGCTGCTAAACTACTGAGTTGATTGAAGGCATGAGTGGAAGTGTTATAATGGAGTCTTATAAATGTTCTATTTTAATTGTTAATGTGTGTTTTTTGTGCTATGCACTGCTTTGCTGCTTGTCTTTCAATGATTTTTTGTTTGTTTGTGTAAAGCACCTTGAATTGCCTTTGTGTATGAAAGGTGCTATATAAATAAATTTCACTTCACTTCACTTCACTTCATATCTTTGAATCTCCCATGAGCTTCAGCACAGCCTAAGATCCTCAGGCACGGTCCTTCTGGCTGTTCCAGAGTCTGGACTGAAGACAAAAGGTGACTGTGCCTTTGCCATTGAGCCCCCTAGGCATTGGAATGACCTGCCTGATTAGGCCAACAAGATCAGTATTATCTTTTAAATCTCTTCCTAAAACTCGTTTTTATAGACTAGCCTTTAATTGATGCTGCACACCCCATTATTTTAGTTTGTGCTTTATTGTTTGTACTTATATTTTTGGTTTTATTTGCAGATCTTTTCTGTTTTATCTATTTGTAAAGCACTCTGTAACATTGTTTTATAAAAATGCTATGTAAATAAAGTGTATTATTATTATATCATTTTGAAGGCCAACCTAGATGTGTATATCTACAAACCTTTTTGGAACCCTCTAAGATAAAGAATACAATGAATGGCTCCACAACTATACCGTTACATCTTCACTGTCAACACACGGGTGAAATGACCACGTTTCAATATGAAAGAATCTTTGCATGACATCCAACGCATCTGAATCAAAAGCATAATATAGTGAGAAAACTGTTCTGTCAATGGAAGAAAAATGTTGATCTGTGTTAAAACTCTTCAAGCTTGCCCTCAAGACCAAGAACAAGACCCTGTGGGATCATCATTGATATTGGAAGTGGGGTCTCAACCAGAGAACTAGAGTGTCTTCAAAAAACAAAACAAAAAAACTATTAAACCTTCAAGGGGATGTGCATTATGGGTTCAACCTGTGTACCTTTCACACACATTTTGACAAAGATGGCAGTTTTTGGGGGTCCGAACCACTTAGCTGACTGGCTTGATAGAATGTTATTCTATGAAATGTGCAACACCAAGGAAATGCTGCTATTTTTTTATTTTTTTATTAATCACCAAGCTACAATAATTAAGAGGAACAAGAAACAACGAGAAAGCGTTTTGAGTCAACCCTCAAGGAATATTTGGAAACAACCTTTGAATTTCTGCTGTGCTTCTTCTCGATTGTCTGAATGGCCAACATACTGTACACTCAAATCATCATCTCAACTCTTCTGAAGACCAGCATAACCCAGCATTACCATCTGATTTTGAGGATTGCAACAGCTTATAAAAACAACAAAGTAAGACAAAATGTATTTATGCTCTAGAGGCGGCATCTAGGCAAGGGGTCAGAGCCATTGAAGAAATTAGGGGTTCAGTGCCTTGCTCAGGGACACTTCGACGCATGGCGACCCGGGGATTCAAACTGCTGCGAGCTGCTGACTTTGTGTGTGTGTGTGTGTGTGTGTGTGTGTGTGTGTGTGAGTGTGTGTGTGTGTGTGTGTGTGTGTGTGTGTGTGTGTGTGTGTGTATTGCCTCCTGTTTACTAAAAGTCTCTTGTTAAAGGCAAATCATTTTGTATAACTATAATTGCATTTATTAATAATTAAGTATAATTATAATTGCATTTATTAATAATTTTGTATAACTATAATTGGCAAGGCAAGGCAAGTTTATTTGTACAGCACATTTCATACAACAGGGGCAATTCAAAGTGCTTTACATACATTATTTAAAAATACATCAAGAGGAGCATAGTAAGAAAATAAAAATGACAATGAATAAAAGCAAATAGAAGACAATAGTTCATGGTAAAAAGACATTGATAGAAGTGTTTGTGTTTAATCATAACTGCTGAAAAACATGAAGGTTTTTAGCTTAGATTTGTTTTTTTATTTTATTAAACCTTTATTTAATTGAGATATGGAATCTCTTTTCCAAGAGGGGCAGCACAAGGACACAGTCATACATTCAACACACAGATAATAAGATAAGATAAGATACATGATACAAAATAACAAGAATTTAAAAGCAGGTTTGCTTTAATTTAAATATTTTAAGGGTTTGGGCCTGTGTGATTTCTTCAGGGAGTTTGTTCCTGGTGACTGAAAGCTGCTGCACCGTGTTTTGTTTTTACTCTGGGAATGATTAGCTGATTAGTCTCAGACCTCGAAAAACTCATCCATGCATTTGTTTAGAGTAGACTTGATTATTGTAATGGTCTACTAACAGGCCTATCAAAAGGAGCTGTTTGTAAATCGCAGCTCATCCAAAATGCCGCTGCTAGGGTCCTAACAAAAACAAAGAAATTTGAACACCTTACACCAATCCTGAAATCCCTGCACTACCAGTCTCTCAGAGAATTGAATTCAAAATCCTCCTAATTACATACAAATCACAAAATGGTCTTGGACCAAAATACATATCAGATCTCCTCCCACCCTATATTCCTGCAAGGTCCCTAAGGTCAGCTGAGACCAATCAGCTAATCATTCCAAGAGTAAAAACAAAACACTGTGGAGCAGCTTTCAGTCACGCTGCTGCATGCTCCTGGAACAAACTCCCTGAAGAAATCACACAGGCCCAAACCCTTAAAATATTTAAATTAAAGCAAACCTGCTTTTAAATTCTTGTTATGTTGTATTATGTATCTTATTATACTCATATAGAGATGGCAGCTCTGAAGACCCTGGGTGATTGGTTGAAAGGCAGTGGCTGGGTTGAAGCACTGCTACAAGCGGAGATCACAACAGCAGGCACTGCCGACTCCTTCTTGCGTGCAGCACATGTTATTCGCGCCAGACATGCCCACCAAGTCACAGCAGCTGCATTATACATCCTTCAACATCGGGCCTATAATAACCGTGACACTAATACAGAAGATGAGCCTTTGAGGTTTAATGAATGGTGCCGAAAGAGGGAAGAGAGCTGCCCTCAATTCCAGTCCTGGGCAACAGTCATGGCACTGGAGCTGTGTTTAAAAGAAATTAAAAGCATGTTTGGGCAGGCACAGATACTGAAAATAAAAGCAATGACAATTTCCAATAGTTAAAAGCAGGTTTGGGCAGGCACAGATAGTGAAACTAATGGCAATGACAATTTCCAATACTTTCACCTTCACCTTATGAAAGCATCATAACTGATTAGTTCTTTTAATTTTAAGTCTTTCTGGAGAGTATTCCAGGCAGAGGGGACAGCGTACTTAAACGCTTTTTTGCCCAGCTCAGTACGAGCGCGCGGAACACGCAATTGTAAAGTGTCCTGTGAGCGGAGGCTGTAATGTTCATAGTTTCTAAGGAGATGTGTACACAGATGAATGAATGAATGAATGAATGAATGGTCTTTATTGTCATTGCTATAGTACAGGTACCAAACAACGAAATGTAGGAGGGGTGGCTCCCCCAGTGCTAGGAAAGAAAAAAAAAGGGAAAAAAACACAAGAAGGGAAGGAGCTGGTTTACATAAATAAAGGCTATGTACACTATCCACTATACTATACTGTACAGATAGACGACTAGGGTTGTCATATTGCACATAGTGTTATTGCACATTCATTTGAAGTGTCACAGTTTGCTAGGTAATAGGTAGGGACTAGGCCAAGGAGAGTTTTATATATAACGCTCAACCAATGGGTATACCTGCGTACATACAAGGATGGCCAGTTTTATATACAATGTGCAGTGATGAGTAAGGTGTTTACAACCAGTGACAAATCTCAAGGCACAATGATGCACAGCATCCAAGGAATACTAACATTGAGCAGAAGCGTTCATGTACAGGAGGTCCCCATGATCTAGCAGAGGTCAGAAGGTCGTTGACACAAGATATTTCCTGGTTCCATGGGAAAAGCATGATTTGTTTCTAAAATAGAAACCTAACTTTACTTTGAGCTTAGAGACTAGCTTTGAGATATGGGACTTAAAAGACAGTTGGCGATCAATGTCAATGCCCAAATACTTAGCTTGTGACTAGTTCAAGGGCTTTTCCATGGGGGGTTAAAACAGGGAGATCTTGTGGCTCTCTAGCTTTGGAAAACAGCATGACTTTGTATTCAAGATCAGCTTCAATTTCTGCAGGCGGGACTGAACAAGTTCAAAAGCAGTGTGTACCTATTGAAAGGGTGAAATCATGTGTGCCTATTATAGTGTAATTCTTCTATAATAGCTTGTTACACAAAGGGGTGTGAACTGCATGTGAGTGCCTTATGCGCTGGTTAACTGGAGATAGACAGCTTGAGGGGGGTAGGTCTTGGCAGGGCCGGTCGGCCCACTAATAAACCTGCTGTGAGGCTTATGAATTGTAAAAGTTATTTTTGCTAACTCTGTGTTGTGTGGTGGTGTGTTCCGACCTCTGTCCCCGGACCTCACCGGTTTAAAAAAGGTGGTGGCAGTGCTACCCGCTAGTAGGGCCAAATGCCCGCCCCCCACTCTTCTGGATTGGCCTCATGTGACCAGAAAGGACCCGGTGTATATCTCCGTGCCAAAATAGCTGGGTTAGATTCCCATGTTCTAGTTGATACCGGGGCGCTTAGAATTATAAGGTTCTATCTCCGTTTAGGGTAGTTCAGAGATATTGAGCGTCAAAGTTTTTACATTCCGTTATGTTTTGTGAGATGGAACCTTTGTATTTTATTAATTACTAACTCAAACATTTCAACATTTTAAAAATAACACCACACAGGCATTAATAAACACCTAATGGATCAGATTATGTAAAAAACTCAATTTTGACAAAAATGTAGATAGAACCTTACAATTCTAACGTCACTTAGTGTCAATCATTCCCAAACAAAAGTGGCTGCAGTTGTCTAATGGGGGTGCTGAGTTAACGGAGTATCTGGGGGAAGCTTCGGCTGCGAATGGGGCCGGGATGAGCATAGTAGGTCGGTGGCAGACCATAGTTCAGTTTGATACGCTAGTTTTGATTGCATAGTTTCTGGTGGCTGATGTGCCCACCTCTGATGTACTGCTGGGTATTGATTTTCTTTCCAAATTTGGCGCAGTCATTGACTTAGATAAGCAGTGTTGTTGCCTGATGGGTAAGAAACTGCCTCTGATCTCAGCTCTAGAAATTAACCATCCCCAAGTGGTCACAGTTTACGCCGACACCATTGTGGCCCCTCGCTGTTTTGTGGAGGACCTCCTGGGTGGATGCACCGCAGGCATGCTGGAGCCCTCCGCCTCCCTATCTAAACATTGTGATGTGTTAGTAGCTCGCGTTGTGTGTCAGGTGGACCAAGGGGTTATGCCAGTAAGGGTTATTAATGTAACCGAAGATGCCCTTACATTAAAACAGGGCATGAAAGTTGGCACCCTATTCACAGATGTTACCGTATGGGCAAGCCACAGTCGATGCTGGGCGGGACGAGCGGTGCGCCCCAGTTTGGTCCATAGATGCGCTAGTGACGAAGTTTGGGTTGGAGGAGAAGGGGTTTTCCCCCACAGAGGTTCATTCGGTGCAGGGCCTATCGCAACACCGTGCCTCCATTTTTAGCACTGGGGAGACTGATTTGGGTAAGACCCACCTTACCTTGCACCAAATAGATACAGGGGATGCTAAACCCATTAAAATACCGCCACAGCAAGGGTTCCCCTTCATCTCCAGGCAGAGGTGGCCGACCACATAAGACAGATGCAGGAGAATGGAAATATATACGCCCGCCCTGCAGCCTATGGGCAGCCAAAGTGGACGGAGGCTTTTCCTCTCCCAATCAGGAGGCCCAGTCCATTGCAAAGGTTCTGGCGGAGGAATGGGTCTGTCATTTTGGGCCACCTCGTAGTATTCATTCTGACCAGGGACCAAGTTTTGAGTCGAACCTGTTCAAATAATTATGTAGGTTACTAGGGTGTGTTCTCACTAGAACATTTGCTTCACTTGAAACAGAGTTTAGGATAAAATTCGCTTTGCTCTGCGTCGTTTGGAGCTGTGAGAACGCGCATTCGAAGTCGCTCCCGCAGCAAAGAACCATCGGATGCTCCACTTGAAAATTGTGGTTTCGCTCCGGTTACAAACGACGCATCCATCACTTAGCTTCGCTTCGCTTTTGGTGAGAACGCTGCTCGAGGCAGTCCATAGGAAAACAACAGCGCATGCATGTTGATCTGGATAAGAGAGGGACGAACGGGCAATTATCTATTTTTCTGACCAATCAACTACCACATCTGTTGCTTCAATTGCGTATGTTACTTCATGAAGGGCTGTGAGAACGCAAATCAGAGAAAGAGAAAGTTTCACTTCACTTATGTACGAAAGGCGCTATATAAATAAAGTTTCACTTCACTTATGTACGAAAGGTGCTATATAAATAAAGTTTCACTTCACTTCACTACCCTGTTGCCATAATATGTGATGATGGCTTATAGGAGAAGTGTACATGCCAGTACTGGGTTTACACCCTATAAGGTCCTGTTTGGGCAGGAAATAGTCCTCCCTGTCGACGTGATGCTGGATGTGAGTCCAAAGGCTAGTGACTACAGTATGTAGCTAGAGTGGCGGATACTATACTTATCCACTGTGGTGGGGTCGGTGCAGAAGCATCAGGCTAAGGCCTTGTTACAACAGAAGGCAAATTATGATTTATGGGGGTGCGGAATAATAATAATAATAATACATTAGACTTATATAGCGCTTTTCTAGACACTCAAAGACGCTTTACAAACTGAAAAGATTGAGTAGTAATAATAAAAAGGAACAAAAAAGAAATAAAAGAAACTATTATATAGGTAGTGCTGGGGACACATGGGAAGGGGAGGGGGAGAGGGTTAACTGGTGACAGCAAGCTTGAAGAGGTGGGGTTTTTTCTGATGTGGTTGGGGGGGGCGCGTTCCAGAGGGACGGGGCAGCGGCTGAAAAGGCCCCATCACCCCAGGTCCGGAGCTTGGTCCTGGTGGTCTTGAGGGTGGTTTGGTCGTCAGACCTGAGGCAACAGGAGGGGGTGTGGAGGGGGACAAGGTGTGGTGCAGGAGGTAGAGCCGTCGTCTAATTATCGCAAGGTTGGCAGATTGGCGGTTCGAGCCCCGGCTGGCCACATGTTGAAGTGTACTTGGGCAAGACACTGAACCCCAAATTGCTCCCAGTGAGCGGCCCGGCGCCTTGCGTGGTAGCTTGCCGCTATTGGTGTGTGAATGTGTGTGTGAATGGGTGAATGAGAGGTTGTTGTAAAGCGCTTTGGATAAAGGCGCTATATAAGTCAGTCCATTTACCACCATTTGGAGGGGGATGAGGTCGGCAAGGTAGGAGGGGGCCAGATTGTTGATAGCTTTGTAAGTGGTGAGTAGGATTTTGAATTGGATCCTGTATTTGACCGGGAGCCAGTGTAGGTTTTGGAGGACATAGGCATAGGAAAAAGGAGAGGAGGCGGGGCGTCGGTTAAAAAAAGGTGGTGGCAGCGCTACCCGTTAGTAGGACCCCGTGATCGGTTCCTCATTTTCAGGGTGGTTCTGGTTTATTTCACTATGTCCAATCAAGGTTAGTGTGGGAGGCATTCTGGTGTGGTTCGGTGCCAGGGGGAGGAGTAATGGGATCGGAATGTTGGTTTTTCTTGGCATACATATAAGTATTTTTCTTGGCATGTTGTGGCATATGTGCCCCTTTCTCTGCACCCCTGACTAACTCTGGTTATCTTTTAGAGACAGACACTGTTGTACTCCTGCAAGCTTGTATTAAAACATATTATTGATCATTGTTATTAGATTTGTACATGCATGCATGACTTCACAGAATTTGGGAGTTCAACACCCAACCGAATTTATTACGGAGAAAGGAGTATTCCTCCACACTCTACTTAATTTCGTGAGACAAACGTCACACTACCCATGCTACAATAATATTTAGAGCCATAGGGGTCTATTGTAATTTCCTTGCCCACCACCTTATGACTTAAAATACATAGACTATAGAATGGTCTCATGTCCCTGAGCGAGGCACTGAACCCCTAATTGCTCCACGGCCGCCTTCGATGGCTCTGACCCCTTGCCAAGATGCCCCCTCTAGATGCCCCCTCTAGAGCATAAATACATTTTGTGACTGGTCTGCTCACCTTATTCTCCTAAAAATTCCCCAAACAAACACTGCACAAGTTAAGTCTTCATTCAGGGCTGCTGCAGCTAATGCCAGCTTTTCAGGACTCTATCATGGGCATTCTCACTGACACATGCAACTGTTTCTCAACCCCTCTAGTGTTTTTCCAAACCCCCCCTGTTGGCTGCTTACTCTCTGTCCCATGCACGCCTGCTGACTTCCTGTGTCTGTCCAAATTTGCATACTGTACGCATTGCCTATTTAAATTCTGTTAGTGTGCCTTCTGTTGTGCGTAATGTTGTGTGTTGTTTATGTGGATGTGTGACGCTGTCCTTTTAACTTATAGGATGATGCTGTGACTGTAAGTGGGGGAGGTGTGGAGATGTCTGTATGTTTTTACTCTTTTAACGGTGCTGGAAATGCTTGGATGTGTGCCACTGTCTGTCGTGTGTGTGCTTTGTTTTTGTAACCTGATTTCTTGACAGCCCCTCCCCCCCTCCCTCCAAGAGGCTTTTGTCTTTTGCCAGGAAGAAGTTGCCAGGAAGAATTAGTTCTTATTGGCCTGCCTGGTTAAATAAAGGTTAAATTAAAAAATTAAAATAAAAAACTCTACTTCCAATATCAATGATGATCTCATAGGGTCTTGATCTTGTTCTTGGTCTTGAGGGCAAGTTTGAAGAGTTTTAACACAGATCAAAATGTTTCTTTCATTGAGAGAATACTCACTATATGCTTTTGAATCAGATGCATTGGATGTCAGGCAAAGATTCTTTCATATTGAAACGTGGTCATTTCACCTGTCAACAGTGAAGATGTAACAGTATAGTTGTGGAGCCATTCATTGTACTCTTTATCTTAAAAGCTTTTTTTTAATCCATTTTTTTTTATCCAAAAAGGTTTTGTAGGTTTACACATCTAGGTGTAAACTTTATTTACATAGCAACTTATTAAAACAATGTTACAGAGTGCTTTACAAATAGATAAAACAGAAAAGATCTGCAAATAAAGACTACTTAATATAAGTAGAAACAATCAAACTAAATAAGGGTAGAGTCAATTAAAGGCTAGTCTATAAAGATATGGAAGAGTATTAGGGCCACCAACTGAGTTTTTTTTCTCCCACAAGACCCCCCCCCCCCCCCCCCCCCCCACACACACACACACAGCTTAGAAGGGGAAAAAATACAGTATATATATGTTACGGTACATGTGTGGGAATACGGTACATGTGGGAAAACTAGGGTTAGGGTTAGGTCGACTTGGTACATGCTGGCATGTCTAACCCTAACCCTACCCCTAACCTTAACCGTAGCACCCTAGCACCTAACTCTAACCCTAGTTTTCCCACATGTACCGTATTCCCACATGTACCGTAACATAAATATTGGATTGCATCTTCTGCCACTCTGTTTTCATAAAGTAAGAAGGCCTTTTAGGAACTGGATAGATTCCACTTTTACATACATTCATATAAACAGACAAATATGTATACTGGCATACACGTGCACACAGTGAGCACAGATATGCAAATGTTAGGTATTGAGCAACATCAGGTTTATTAAAAGGGGGGTGGGTTGGGTTGGATGATGGGCCTCTCTTATTATAATCCCAAAATATTAGTCAACCACCTCTCTAGGAAGACAAGATATTATCTTGTTTACTGTTTGTGGAATGTATTGATTTACGTTGGTAAGAAGTTGTGAGGACATGGAATTCACACAAGATCAGACCCAGATGCCAGCCCAGAATGTGCCCGTAGGTCATCCAGTCTTGTTGTAGACAGTCCCACAGATGTTTGGTGCAGAGGACAGACTGAAATCAATTGTCCAAGAAGAGGTGGATCTCTGTAAGGAGGAGTGTACACCCAAGGGTCAATTGCCTTGTGATGACACTGTGTTTGAGCTATCTCTTTTACTGATGCAGGGAAACAGATGGGAGACTCCAAAAGATGCATATGATGCTGCTGAACTGGACACGTTGCTAAGAACTGAGATACTGCAACACTTTTAAAGATGGAGTTCACTTGTCCCCACTTTTATTTTTAAGGAGAGTGGAGTACCACTTTCAAGTAGCCTATTTATTTCTTTATTCAGAATACAGCTAGAAATGAGAGGTTATATATATATATATATGTTACGGTACATGTGGGAATACGGTACATGTGGAATGACTAGGGTTAGGGTTAGGTGCTACGTCGACTTGGTACATGCTGGCATGTCCAACCCTAACCCTAATCCTAACCCTAACCCTAACCCTACCCCTGCCCCTAATCCTAACCCTAACCGTAGCACCCTAGCACCTAACCCTAACCCTAGTTTTCCCACATGTACCGTAACATATGCTTCCATCCATACCACATAACGACTATAGCCATCGATGCAACCATTGATCCCTATTCCGTACGGCTTCAGTGTGTCGTCCAAGGCCAGAGTGCATTAGTAGAGTACTACCGCAGACGATGTGCCCATCACAGTTCCACACCTTGAGGGTCAATACATTTGATAATCTGTTTTATCACATATTGTTGCATCATGAATCCCCTTCGAATGGCGAAGATGCATCCAACGATAGGCTTGCATTTGGTCACTTCCCGATAGTTCCTCCTGCACAAAGGCAACCTCATTACCTCATTACCTCATTACCTCATTACCTCATTTAAATCGGAATGATTTCTCCTTCTGTAAAGACCCAGTTCGCGACAACGTCGCTTCAGTTGAAAGTACGAATACTTGTTATAATAAGGTGATTTTGTGCCAATTTCTTTATTACTAAATCTAATTCCAAAGTACAACTTGAGTACAACTAAGAGCATTCATGTCATCCATTTTAACCAGTAGGACCACTAAACCGAATTTTTTTCTCCGAAGTTATTTCTGACTTTTTTTCTCAGACATTCTGACTTTAAACTCAGAATTTAAAGGGACTGCCCTAACCTAGTGTATATAGACAGTAGTTACCTGTGTGATGCCATGTATACCCCGGGGTGTCTAACCTAATAACCCCAGGGTGTCTAACCACATAATTCCCCCCCCCCCCTTTCGGGAGAAAAGAGATTTTAAAGATAATACTGATCTTGCTGGCCTAATATCATCAGGCAGGTCGTTCCAACGCCTAGGGGCCCCAATGGCAAAGGCACAGTCACCTTCTGTCTTCAGTCCAGACTCTGGAACAGCCAGAAGGACCCTGCCTGAGGATCTTAGGCTGTGCTGAAGCTCAAGGGAGATTAAAAGATATGAACTATAGTCTGGTGCCAGACCCAAATGATCCAAGCCTTAACACAGCACTCTACTCAGCAGCACTTCTGGAATATAAATCATGTGAGTTCCAACCATAAGTGGTGTCATACAAAGTGTTGTTGTCTTTGAAAGGGGCAGGGCAGCTCTCTCACACACACACACACACACACACGCACGAAATTGCGTCAAACTTCAACAACTTTCATACTTTGCATACATATGCCAAGTATGCCATATGCCACCCCAGTTTGTGGCCTGGGGTGGTCCAGTGGTCTAGCACCACAGCCTAAAGTGCACACACATCCATTCAGCCTCTATTCCTCTCTACTGTATGTTTCTTAGATCGAGGTGTTATAAACTGTTCATCTTAAAATGTGATGTACTGTAATGGTTGATTGTTGGTTGAAATAAGTAGAGAGACACAGACATATGATTATAGTTCATATTGACATGTGTGATGCCGGATTGACTATAAAAAACCTTCTATTCACCTTCAAAGGTTTCCATAATCTAGACCCCACTGACATCGCTGACCTCCTCCAGGAATACACCCCCTCCCCCCTCCCCCACCCTCCGCTCTTCCTCTGTCGGGTGACTCACACTCAAAATGTATTATTATTATTATTATTATTATTATTATTATGTGTGTATCTGGAGGAGTTAGATTAGATCAGATTAGATTCATCATTTGTCATTGCAGAGTACAAGTACTATACAACGGAATGCAGTTTAGCATCTAACCAGAAGTGCAAATAGTGATATAAGGCCACAACATAAATAGGACAAGAATGGTAGTGATAGGAGACTATGTAATATACAGTATGTGCGGAGGTAGTGTTGTAAATATCTGTTTAGTTTAGGTATACGGTAATAATAATAATAATAATAATAATAATAATAATAATAATAATAATAATAATAATGATGATAATAATAATAATAATAATAATAATGATGATGATGATAATAATAATAATAATGATAATAATAATAATAATAATACATTAGACTTATATAGCACTTTTCTAGACACTCAAAGACGCTTTACAAACTGAAAAGATTGAGTAGTCAAATAAAAAGAAACAAAATAATAAATAAATAAAGTATAGGGGTGTAATACATTTTTAGATGACTAAATCTAAATCTAAGTGTCTTTGTAGGACAATCTACTCTGTATACTGCCTGCAAGTATAGATTTCGGGCGGAGAAGGGGCGAACAAGCTACACCAGCATCCTCTCTCGACCAGCATTTTTTTACATGTTATGGTATACAGTTATGAGCTATGTACAGTTAGGTAGCTAGTGCAGTCAGGTAGTACAGTATATACAGTATCTAATGTGCAGAAGTGAGTTGACGCCCCAAATTTGAGGCCAAGTACTTCAGGGTGGAGACCGTCAACCACATCTCTGGCAAACCGGAGCCCTTTCCAGCCCTTGGCTCACGGTCACTATGTGAGGAATCTTCATTATGGTATGTCTATTCATCTCCTGGATAATCAAGCTAGAGTCATGCTCGGTCTGTGTGTACAGGCCGTATCATGTGTCTAGTACTGTCTAGCTAGTCTAACATTGCCCCCTGGTGGATAAGAAAGTGAAATGCAGAAGGCACTAAAAAAGCGGCACTGTTGCTGTCGCCCGTTATATTCCATTGTCCGTCACTCAGCAACTGCATGGGAAGTGTACGGAGGCAGAACACATCTGTATCAATGATTGACGGATTCACCTCTCTCTCTCTCGCTCTGATTTTCTGTGTCATTGCCATGGAGGACTTTGCATCGCTCGACTGGGAGTTTGTGAGGAATAGAAGAACTGGGTGTGGTGGGTGTCTGGTCAGATGTCACCATGTGCACATACAGTAGGCTACACTCATATTTTATTCCAGCAAAAGTTGCACAAACCACTTAATCGGAGCACAGTTATGAAATATCCATAGTAACTATCTTCTTGTTTTTATTATGCTTATCTTGGGCATTGTGATATGTGATATATCAGTTGTAATTGAGATATACTTGCCAACTTTTTCAGCATCTTTGCTCTGAAGACGTTCCTCAATCCAAGCTGTTCATTTGGAGAGCTCCACGCGCTCCAGCGCTTTCCTCCATGGAAGGTTAGAGATGTATTGTAAACATCAGAGTTCATGTTCCCAATAAATGTAACGGGGGGTTTTATGGACTACTGGCACAGGAATTTTGTTTGCTTTGGAGTCTGGCACCCCCTCCATCTTTCCACAGTGTTTCCCCCCTCTTCTCTGATACCATAATCCAATTATCAATGAGATTTTATGATTTCATATTTTCAAGCCAGTGAGGTGTGACATTATAAAAACGGGTTTAACTGTGGGTTTATGAGCATTATGCACAGTTTTCATCTTCCACCTCTCAGAATTATTACTGCTCCGATAATTGTTGACATCAATCTCAATGTGTGGAAATATAATACATTTGTCAGTAGATGGAGACTTGAGGAGGTGAGAACATTACACAGCAATACAATAAGATTATTATTTAAACACTGTTGGAGCCTCTTATTTGAGAGGAAATGCATATTATTATTAGGATTAGGATTAGGATAATTCAAATAGTTTTTATTATTATTGTTGTTATTATTATTAGATATATATATTTTCATATACAGTATATATATATATTTTTTATTATTATTATTATTGCCCAGTGAAATTGCATGGTAAAGCCATTAATCTTACTCATAATCCAATCATTCTTTTTCTCAAAACACGCTCATGTTTTGAGTTCTCCTTTAGTGAGCGATTTATGAATGCTCCTCTAAGTAATTATAAAGCATACAATGTAAATCTAACAGTTTTTGCTTATTTCATTTGGTGCCATCCAAGCTGATCTGATTGATCTGTGCCTGCAAATAGAAGTTATGTTCCTGAAACAGATCAGAATAACTCCAGCACAGGCAGTGTCTGCGTAGGGAGGCATCATTAGAGACACCTGTCACCCCAGCCACGGACTGTTTGCCCTCCTCCAATCCGGGAGGCTGTACAGGAGTCTAAGGACCCGCACCACCAGACCAAGGAACAGCTTCTTCCCTGCAGCTGTCACTCTCCTGCACTCAAAATCCCGCCAGTACTTAGGCTATGACAATAACGTTTAATCTAATACAATCTAATTAAATCCTCTTCAGTGTGTTCAGTTTAGTGCTCCTGCAGAAATAATTAGTCAGAAATAATTGGTTTAAGTTTCACATTCTGCTGCATTGATAGTCTGCTGCAGAACTGGTGGTCTTGTAGTAAGAAGAAGAATAAAATAATAAATGTAAATGGAACAAAGACTGGACTCTTCACCCTATGAATACCCATGTTCTAGTGAATGACTACCGAGACATTGGTAAGACAAATGACGCATTTAACAGTGCTAGACTTTATGATTAAATCAAAGGAAAAACTTGGTTCCTCAAAAACAGTGGTTTGTGTCTGGGTTCAGTTCTCTTCTGAGGCCAACCACAGTCTGTTCAGAACATCCATAAGCCTTCCCCTCTTCTCTCAGTTCTCCACCACCGTCTCTGTGGCTGTGTTCCCCCTGGCTCTGCTCAACGACATCATAGAGACGTGTAAAAGTTTGTCACTCAGTGGAGGAGACCCATGCCTGCACGAGCCACCGACGTCGGTCAGATCTTACAGCACCACAAAATAACTCTGTCAAGTGTGCAGATGTTGCATGACAGCCATGTGCTGACCGGGCACTCTGACAAGCATCTGGCACGGAATGCTAGAGGGAATTGGAGTTCTGGCTGTCATCACCAACGCCCTCCGTCATCTCCATCACCTCTGACTACATCCCCACAGCTTTGTCTGTTTGTTTGAATAAAGATCAGGGGTCAGGTCAGGAACAGTAGGGATGACTCCCAAGTCAGATACTGCAGGTACAGAGATTACAGAGCAAAGAAAAGAAAATAGTAACAATAATTCTTTGTTCTTCTTCTTCAAGCATTATGACTGCCAATGACCCCTGGCCCAAGCATAGATTACTTTTTCTTGCGATGACTGATAGATGATAGGATAGATGATTCACTTACAAATGTATTTGTCGGAAGTCGCTGAGTACTTACCTGTCCGAGTTCCCCCCTGGCACAGGGTACTGGCTACAGGGACCTATAGCTTTCCTGGCACAGAGGATGAAGGCAAACATGAAGCAGTGCTTCAGATGCTTCCTTGATCCCAGTGATTCTACGTTCTCGCCACTGCTGTGTGCTTCCTCAACCTGACCGTCTCACCCAAAGCTCTCATTGAAAATGCAGATGCAGAATAAATTCTGGGAGAATTTGAGAAAAGCAGAGGATTCCATTGCTCAAACTGTGTCGATGGTGATACAGATGGTAGAGGATGAATGAGGAGACACCAGAGACCACCCAGACATCTGCAAAGCGACCCAGATTTAGATTCCTGTCAAAATGAAGTGCAAGCCGGCCATTTACAGGGTTCCCGCACTGGTCTTAAAAAGCCTTAAAGTCTAAAATCCAGCATTCCAATTTATAAGGCCTAAAAAGGTCTCAAATTTCAGTTATTCGGTCTAAATATAAATAAATAATAATAATAATAATAACTTTATTTGTATAGCACTTTACATCAAAGTGCTTTACAATAGGTAAGCCACAGTTTAAAACAATATAAAACAACTATTTCAATTTAAGAACCACACATAATTACACAGCACAGATACACAGCCTATGGTACATAGACAACAGAAAACAGGTGGGTCTTTAACTTAGTTTTGAACATTTTCACTGATTCAGCCTGTCTGATGTCTAATGGAAGACGGTTCCAGAGAGTTGGTGCACGGAAAGAAAATGCACGCTCACCGATTGTCCTTTTTCTGAAAAAATTAGATGCTAGGTCTTAAAAATTAGATCCTGCAAGGAAATCATTCCGACCACATCTATTTACATGGAAATGAATCAAGCTGGAACCCCCAAAAATGCCAATTCGCTTCCTTTTTTGTCTGTATGGCAGTGAAATCCCTAATTTCATCACCTCGAGGATGACAAAAAGCTATCATGTGGTGTCGTGAATAGGTCTAAAATGATATTCAAAGAGGTCTAAAAAGGTCTTACATTTGACTTGTTGAAACTTGTAGGAACCCTGCATTTAGATCTCTCAAAGCCCTGTGTCAGGCAGGAGATACGGAAATGGACTTTTGGTCTACACAGAGTTCTACTGTTTACCAGACGCTAGAACCTCTGGCCTTTGACCATCTGGCAATGCCAGCATCTCAAGCATTTGCTGAGCGAGTTTTTAGCATTACAGTTGACCTCACTTGTGGTCGTCGAAATAGAGCAAGTCTCATTTTAGAGAGAAACGCTTTCCTCAAACTGAATGGAGATCAGTAGCCTACAGTCATACTGTACTGTATGAATGAATGAATGAATGAATGAATGAATGGTCTTTATTGTCATTGCTATAGTACAGGTACCAAACAACGAAATTTAGGAGGGGTGGCTCCCCTGGTGTTAGGAAAGGAAAAAAAAACTACAAAAAACACAAGAAGGGAAGGAGCTGGTTTACATAAATAAAGGTTTTGTACACTATCCACTATACTATACTGTACAGATAGTATCTGTTACGGCTTTGAGACTGTGCACCTTCTGATTGTTAAAGCACTCTTGCTTTACCACTTTTGGTTTGTCATTTACACCGTCACTTAAACCAAAACAACACAGTGTAACTCAAACTTAAAATCTGTTAAAAGTGTATGATAGTTGTATGATATGAATATAAATTCAATTTTGATATATTTGTTCCACAAATATGTATTAAATTATTCCCTTGTCTATTCTCTTCATTTCATAGCTTTCCTTCAGGCCTTCAGTCACACAGGTCTCCTGACGGCCCACCACTGAAATACAGAGAGAGTGCCACCCTGGAGCGCAGTGCCCTGACTTCACCCTGCAGTTCTGGCTGCCAGTCTCATCCCTTCATCATTGTCTTTGAGCTCAGTCACGCTTGGTATTCTCTCTCTTTGGAGCCTGGAGGTTTTCACTGAGCTTTGGACGTGTAATGCGATGTGATTTAGCAGCTTCAGAGTCGTTCTACAAGAATTTGTAGAACTACATTCAGATTATATTTATAATGTTTTTCACATTTCTGTAACAATTATGTACAGAAATGTACAACCAAATAGTGAAATATGCAGTCACCCAGGCCTTCAGTCACCCAGGCCTTCAGTCACACAGGCCTTCAGTCACACAGTCACACAGGCCTTCAGTCACACAGTCACACAGTCACACAGGCCTTCAGTCACACAGTCACACAGTCACACAGTCACACAGTCACACAGGCCTTCAGTCACACAGTCACACAGTCACACAGTCACACAGGCCTTCAGTCACACAGTCACACAGGCCTTCAGTCACACAGTCACACAGTCACACAGTCACACAGTCACACAGGCCTTCAGTCACACAGTCACACAGTCACACAGGCCTTCAGTCACACAGTCACACAGTCACACAGGCCTTCAGTCACACAGGCCTTCAGTCACCCAGGCCTTCAGTCACACAGTCACACAGTCACACAGTCACACAGTCACACAGTCACACAGTCACACAGTCACCCAGGCCTTCAGTCACACAGGCCTTCAGTCACACAGTCACACAGTCACACAGGCCTTCAGTCACACAGTCACACAGTCACACAGTCACACAGTCACACAGTCACACAGTCACACAGTCACACAGGCCTTCAGTCACACAGGCCTTCAGTCACACAGTCACACAGTCACACAGGCCTTCAGTCACACAGTCACACAGGCCTTCAGTCACACAGTCACACAGGCCTTCAGTCACACAGTCACACAGGCCTTCAGTCACACAGTCACACAGTCACACAGTCACACAGTCACACAGTCACACAGTCACACAGGCCTTCAGTCACACAGGCCTTCAGTCACACAGTCACACAGTCACACAGGCCTTCAGTCACACAGTCACACAGGCCTTCAGTCACACAGTCACACAGGCCTTCAGTCACACAGGCCTTCAGTCACACAGTCACACAGGCCTTCAGTCACACAGGCCTTCAGTCACACAGTCACACAGTCACACAGGCCTTCAGTCACACAGTCACACAGTCACACAGTCACACAGTCACACAGTCACACAGGCCTTCAGTCACACAGTCACACAGTCACACAGTCACACAGTCACACAGTCACACAGTCACACAGGCCTTCAGTCACACAGTCACACAGTCACACAGTCACACAGGCCTTCAGTCACACAGGCCTTCAGTCACACAGTCACACAGTCACACAGGCCTTGGGGCATATCCGGGATCAGAGGTATGCTTTGATTCCGACTTGACGCCAAACACCAGGTGCTACGGGGGCAATGAAACATCACGTAAGTATGTATGCCAGCGCTGTATTTCATAACATTGTTCAATTCATATCCTCATATCCTCCAAATCCTCCAAATCATATGAATTGAACAATGTTATGAAATACAGCGCTGGCATGCATACTTACGTGATGTTTCATTGCCCCCATAGCACCTGGTGTTTGGCGTCAAGTCGTATCAAAGCATACCTCTGATCCCGGATATGCCCCAAGGCCTGTGTGACTGCATGTGGCACAAGTAGTACCTCGTGCATGATGTATGAAGCCAAGCTGCTGCACCTGCAGAAAGAGAGGAAGGAGGACAACAGATCCTATCACCAGGATTGGTCTTAGCTTTACCCCCTTACCACAACACATACGCAGCCCTCAGATCACATGAACCCATCTGCATACAAGTGCATCTAAAAATATATATATATATAGTGGAAAAACATATTCTAGATTCATTACACATAAAGTAAAATATTTCAAGCCTTTTTTGTTTTAATGTTGATGATTATGGCTTACAGCTCATGAAAATCAAAAAGCCAATATCTAAAAATCTTACATAAGACCAATAAAAAAAAGGATTTATAAAACAGAAATGTTGACCTTCTGAAAAGTATGTTAATGTTAGTCAGTTGTCCAAAGTTCTGTTTTCAGACGAAAGTAAATGCTGCTTTTCATTTGGAAATCAAGACCCAGAGTCTGGAGGAGGACTGGACAGGCACAGAATACAAGTTGCTTGAAGTCCAGAGTGAAGTTTCCACAGTCAGTGATGATTTGGGGTGCCATGTCATCTGACTGCTGCTGTTGGTCCACTGTGTTTTATCAAGCCCAGAGTCAACGCAGCCGTCAACAGGAGATTTAAGAGCACTTCATGCTTCCGTCTGCTGGCAAGCTTTATGGAGATGCTGATTTTATTTTCCAGCAAGACTTGGCACCTGCCCACAGTGCCAAAACGACCGGTAACTTGTTTAATTACCATGGCAGTACTGTGCTTGATTGGCCAGCCAACTCGCCTATTGTCAAGGGGAAGATGAGAGACACCAGACCCAACAATGCAGACGAGCTGAAGGCTGCTATCAAAGCAACCTGGGCTTCCATAACACCTCAGCAGTGCCACAGGCTGCATTGATGCAGTAATTTGTGCAAAAGGAGTATTGAGCGCATTAATGAACATACTTTTCAGAAGGTCGACATTTCTGTATTATAATTCCTTTTTTTTTATTGGTCTTATGTAATATTCTATATTTTGAGTTACAGGATTTTTGATTTTCATGAACTGTAAGCCATAATCATCAACATTAACACAAAAAAGGCTTGAAATATTAACGACTACTAACTTTTTGAATTAAATGATGGAAAATATTAATCTTTTCCATGATATTCAAAAAAAAAATAGATGCACCTGTATCTACGTTAGCTTGGGGAGGCTAGCTTCTCTGAACTGACCCTGAACAGCAAAGAGGCCGTCCTCCCCTGTCCCCTCCACATCCCTCCTGTTCCTTGTCCAGAGTGTCGGTATTTATGTTTGGTCTTTGCTCAACCCCCCTCTACCTCTAAATTTAGCCCCCTCTACCTCTACCCTCCTCTAGCCCCCCTTCTGCACCAGTGACATTCTCCAATATAGCATATTTTACATTTGCACTCTCTCCCTCCCTCTCTCTCTCTCTCTCTCTCTCTCTCTCTCTCTCTCTCTCTCTCTCTCTCTCTCTCTCTCTCTCTCTCTCTCTCTCTCACACACACACACACACTCCACACACACACACACACACTCCACACACATACATGCACTCACACACATACACACACTCACACACACACTTGCACTCACACACACACACGCACTCAGACACATACACGCACTCACACACATACACACACTCACACACATACACCACTCACACACATACACACACATACACATACACACACATACACGCACTCACACACATACACGCACTCACACACATACACCACTCACACACATACACACACATACTTTGACATACTACTGCTGCCTGCTACTACTCACCCCACTATTGTTGTTGTGTTTCTGCTGCTAAATACTCATGCTACATTTGTCTATAGTTTTATTTTATTATTATTATTATTACTTTGTTGCACTGTTGAGTTGAGCCCTAAATCTACTGTGCTGTATTCTGTGTAGTGTATATGACAAATAAACGTTGATTTTATTTGATTCAGCGATTCGGCGGGGCCATGGATCTGCTGCTCCTGCTGGTTGTGCTAATGGCATGCACCTGTGGCCGACGTCCTCCAAAGCCCTTCAAAAAGGATTACAGATGGTGTGCAGTGGTTGTTGAAAAGAAGAAGAAGAAGAAGAAGAAGAAGTGTCTGCCCTCTCTACAATGTCTACCTTTTTGTTTTGTATTGTTTAATGGCTGGTAGTTGGTTGGACTTCCTTTGACTTTGTTGGGGTGGGTGGGTGTTTGTTGCTTTTCTCCCTGGAAAGTCTGGTTTTCCTTTAGTTGGTTGCTTGGCAGGGCGGTGGTGAGTATTGGTTTTCTTTTTTTGTTTTCCTGTTCCGCCCTGCCACAGTCTGGACCATTAAGGCGCTGGGAGATGCCTGTTCTGTTGTCCTTGTCAGTGGAGGTTCTGTTTCAAGGGTTGTGTGTATGACTAACTGACTTTTAAAGCATTAACCTTTCATACACCATTTCAGTGACTGACCATTTTCTTATGTTGTGGCTGGATTTGTGTACAGTTTTTGGAGCAGCACATTGGTTTAGTCTTCTTGTTTGTTTTTTTCTTCTTGGGATTTCAGCTGTAACAGTTGTTATGGCTTTGAAGGGGAGACCCGTGCAGTTGTAATGTTTACTATGCAGATCAAGGGCAGAAGATCACCACTGCTTCCTTCCCGCCCTCATTCACAGAATGTAGTGTCTTTGAGTACTAAGAAGTGGTATACAAAAAAAAAATCTTTATTCTTATTATACTGTAGCTCTCTCTGTAGCTAGCAGCCTGCTATGGTTGTGTGACTGACTACGCTAGTGGGAACTTGTTTTAAAAATGATTCTGGTGATGTAGAATATGCAAAATATCCTATGTATCAAAATGTATAACCTGTAATATACCCTGAAAGCATGCTGATTTATACTTGCATTGGTTCATTTGTCAACAGCTGACAATCGCACTCATATCTGAAAAGATGTTAACATTCAGATCTCAAAGAGGTTTTGCTATAAAATCATGTCAAATGCATGGCAGTTTTGTCATTATTTTTATAGACAAAGCCCCTGTCTTGATGCCTGGTCTACGTATGTTTTACTGTTTTTATTCAGTGTGGGATGTTTGTTGGACATCATAAATACTGCTGAGCTTGAGTCCAGAGTTGGGTAAATTGGGAATTATTTTTGATTTTTTAAATGTGCTTATAGTTTTGCGAACCACATCACCAACATCACGTGTGCCTGTTTGTGCTGCACATGCTTTCGTGAGTTCAAAACATCTCCTAATTTCTCGAATGTGATCTACAGCAAACTCTAAACTGTCCCACACGTATGTTGAAATTTACAATACAAAATGTACAATACAACAATGTATAATACAACTGACAATCTCTGGCCTTTACCTCTGTTGGAAGCTCTGACAACATGAGTTGTAATGAAAAATATATGCACTCAAATGCGATGGCAAATGTGTTCTTCTTACATGCACAGAATCTGTTTCTCATAGGCTTCTGGAACGACAGAATGTGGGTGTGACTGGGATTGATTAGGCATACCTGTGGCTTGGATGTCCTGCCTATAACAGAGAACATCTGTGGCCTATATTTCATACATAACAAAGACTCAAAACCTTTTTAGTTTTCAATTTGCTAAGGGCTGTGTGTTTGATACTTTTATCTCTATACTTCTATTGGACACTTTTATCCAAAGTGACTTAGAATTAGAGATGATAGGGGCCGTCTCCCTGGAGTAACTTATAGCTAAGTGCCTTACTCAAGGGCACACTAGTGGTGGTGGTCCCAGGTTGAACTCATGACCTTCTGATCACCAGCCCAACTCACTATCCCCTAGGCCCCCTGTACCCGTCCACTGATTGGGATGTGTTCTCCCAAACGGAGGATGTAGTGATGATGCATCATTACCCAAAAGTCACAAGATGATTTAGCACCTTAAAAGCATGTTTGTTTTCTTCCATCAAATGCACATAAAGAGAACCAGACTATCAGACTTTATTAATTATAATAAAGATAATCGAAGAGATGAAGACCATGTGTATAATATGTTATTTTGTCAGTGTTACTAACAATCAATTCATCAGACACTTGGATTCAGTTAAAACCATTTCCCAAATGGTGGGTCAGAAATCCTCTTAGGTTAGAATCTCACCATGTATAATGTATTCACGTTTGGAAGCTCTGGCTTGTCCTGGAAAAAGCACACAGAGTAGCAAAATAGATTTCTTTTCAACAGGCATCTGTAATGTCCCTTGCAGTGATAGAAGCTTAACCTTGATGATTTAAAAGTTCCATACATATAGCATGAAAGCTTTCTAAACGTTTTCCAATGGTTGTACTGTGAGAGAAAATGATTAAGACATTTTTCTACATTTAAGGTTCAAACTTCACAACAGTAAATTGAATGTCTAGAAACTGATTTCCTGTTGTAAGCACACAATGAAACCCGTTTTCTCCATACATTTGAATGTATGCAATTACCCATTTGTCTGTATTTGACCCTAGAAACTCAGAACAATGCTGAGTCACACCAGAGTGATTGCCCGGCATTGTTCACCCTATGGTCACCACTCCTCACTTTTGTAATACTGTAAGGAAGGGAGGGTCAGATTCCCCCCTAACCTTCATCCCCATCATCTTCCTCATTTACAGATCCACACCCATTGTTAATGATTGGTTTAGAACTCACCCGAGGGCAGACTTGTTACCTGAGGGCATAAATACTGAGATGTAATGAATGATCGACACTTTTCTGAGAAACTTTGAATGATCAGATGCGTCTGATGAACCTGTAAACGTTCTCCTTCTATATGAATGAATGGAATGAATGAATGAATGAATGGACTTTATTTGTCATTGCTACAGTACAGGTACCAAACAACGAAATTTAGGAGGGGTGGCTCCCCTGGTGTTAGGAAAGAAAAAAAAAAAAACTTTTAGAAAAAGAATAAAATCACAAGAAGGTAAGGAGCTGGTTTACATAAATAAAGGCTATGTACACAATCCACTGTACTATACTGCACAGATAGTCAACTAGGGTTGTCATATTGCACAATAGTATTTTTTCACGTTATTTAAAGTGTCACAGTTTGCAGGCTTGAAATGTACATGTTTGTGCCTCAGCACTACACCTGATTTTTTCAGTCCAGCAGCTGCCATACAATCCGTCCAGACTGTCCAGGGCCCAGAACTTAGGTCTTTGCTGTGTTCAGGGCCTGGACGGCCCTGTGGTAGAAGCAGTTCTTCAGTCTGTTTGTCTTAGCGGCCGGGGTCCTGTACCTCCTTTTCGAGGGCAGCCTGATAAAGTGTACGTGCCCAGGGTGGGTCGGGTCCCTGGAGATCTTTGAGGCCTTCCTGAGACAGCGTGTGTTGTACAGCTCTTCCAGAGAGGGGAGGGGGGCGCCGGTGATCTTCTGTGCTGTTCTCACGACTCTCTGTAGCGCATTTCTCTCCGCTGTTGTGCAGCTGTAGAACCAGTTGCAGATGCCGTAGGTGAGGATGCTCTCCACTGCGCCGCGGTAGAAGGCCACCAGTATCTCCTGCTTGTTGTGTTCTTTCCTGAGGCATCTCAGGGTGTATAGCCGCTGTTGTGCCCTCTTGATGGTGCCTTTTGTGTTGTCCTATAGAGGAATATTAAATATCTTTTTCTTATACAACTTGAAACGAAACAGGCTGCCTTTGTTGAATTTTAGCTCTAACAGTACCTGTAATGTTTATGATTAATCTGTGGCGATCAGGGAATTAAATCTAAAATTAAAAAAAAAAAAAAATTCACTGTTGGTCCCGGAAAGTGTTGCTGTGTTGGATGTGACTCAGTTTGTATACAGTTGGCCTGACTACGTGGGGAGTGGACTTACCCATGTTCACCTTTTTGTCTCTGGCCTTTTCGAATCGTGCACACATGCAGAAACACAACAGCCAATGGCAGACACCACACGTCATTTTACATTTATATTTTTGCCATTTATCAGACGCCTTTATCCAAAGCGACTTACAACAAATACATTTGACTAGGTGAATCATCTGTCCACCAGATTAACTACAGGGGTATTTGAGGAGGAGGCACAGTAGACCATATATTTTATTTAATATATATAATAACAATAATAATAATAATAATAAATAGATTTTACTATAGAAGGTCATCAGTTGTGACATGAGATGTATCAATGAACATTGTTTACAGCTAAAAACATTCAGAGATTTACTCAAAAGAAAGTGAAAAAATTCATATCACTCTTTTCTGTAATAAATGATGGATTGTATCTTTTTATTTTAGTGACCAGCATATTGGACGTTCATGTTCACACACCTCATATTGCACAAGTTGCTTGGAGAAGTAAACACAGTAAACGAACGATGAGACTCCTGCACACTCTCTTGATCACTTACCAGAATGTTTTTGTCAATGTTTGTAATCAAATCAGTTTATTTTGTAGCGGAAACAAGGGACAGTGTGCAAGAGTTCCTTTTTCAATTATTTAGTGACTTAAGTATCGAATTACAAATCTATTTGTCTTACAGAGAAATATACAATTCTACATATACAGTGGGGAAAAATAAGTATTTCACCACCTGCTGATTTTGTGAGTTTACCCCCTTACAAAGAAATGAACAGTCTATCGTTTTAATGGTAGGTTCGTTTTAACAGTGAGAGACAGAATATTCTTATTTTTTAAATCCCAGAAAATCACATTATATGAATTTTGAACAAATATTTGTGTTTTATTGAGTAAAATAATATGTACTTTACTTTACTCATACATTTTCATCCAACGGGGTGGAAATGCCAGCATTCTGAAGTTAATTATTTACTTTTGGTTATTATAGCGCCACCTATGGTCTAATCATGGTCATTCTTTCTGCCATAGTTACTGATGCTCTCTAGTTGTGGCATGCAAATTCATAGCATTTTTGGTCAGGGACTTTTTGAGCTATTTGACCAAAGCCAGGAAAATAATAATAAGAAGAAGTAAACCACCAATAACAATACTGTTCCTACTACGTAGTAGGAACACTCATTCTAGACTGTTCATTTCTTTGTAAGGGGGTAAACTCACAAAATCAGCAGGGGGTGAAATACTTATTTTCCCCACTGTACAGTAGTATTGCAATGCTATTAAAACTTATTTGAATATATACTAAATCCAGCATTGGTGTTGGATTTTTCGTGCAGGTCATAACTGTTTCTTGTCCATGGTCCTTTTCTTCTAATCCCTTTTCTGCTGGTGTCCTCATAGCCGCAAGGTTCCTTCTGTTCTTCATCAAAGTCCAGGTTCTCTAAATCCTTATAGACAAAAGAGATGTGCTGTTTGTATTGTATTCTGGTAACAGAAGTCTATATGTGGCACTCTTTGGATGCTCAGAGACTGCTTCCAACTCTACGCCTGAGGAACGGTCGGCATTAATGACTGGTATGGTAGCTGCTAAGAAAATGATTCTATTGGATTGGAAATCACCTACACCTCCCGCTTCCAGAAATGGCTCAACGAATTAATCAGTATCATGCAAATGGAGAGAATACGCTTCTATAACTCTAAAGGTCCCAATAGATATTTGAACATATGGGGTCCAATTCTTGATTATCTAAAAATGTAAAGAATTGTTGATTATATCCTGTAGTGATGCAAGCCTGTACTCTTTATTTGTATTTTTTACTATTTTATTTTACTTGTACTCTTTAGTTGTATCCTTGTAATACCTGACAATGTTGCATTTTGGGAATTGCTTGGAACCAAATCATACTAGACATGTATGCCTGGCAGCTTGTTGTTTGTTTGTTAGTTTGTTTGTTTGTTTGTCTTGTGTATAAAACTGAAAAACTGAAAAAAAAGAAGAAAAAAGTCTATATAAGAGTTAGGGTTATAAGTCTATATGTCAGTTCATACGTGTCTCACCAGACGTTGTTCCTCTTGGCTGACACCACACCAGCACATTCTCTTGTACGTCTCTGACCAGAAGCAGCAAAGGTCACACACGGGTCGTATAAGCGATGGTTTCACATCCTTACTTCTGGTGGGTCCTATTGAAGAGAGGGAGCACTTTAGGCTCTGAGAGTGTTGTGGATTTCACAGGGTAGCACAGTATGAATGTATAGTCTGACTATACATTTTAGGCATCGTAAATTCATTTGACAACAATTCATTTAAGATGCCAATTCATTTCTTTTTCTTAATCAAAACCAGTTGTTTATCTCACTCAGCTCTAGATAAAATCAATAATTGGCAGGCATTTTATGCAGCTCTATAAAGCAGCTTGCTTCGATAAGTGGTTGTGCGCAATAGATAAAACAGTGGCAGTTGAATTAATATCCATCAAACATTTACCGGCGTATTATATGATGACACAGACTGTGGTCAAACCACAGAACCCATAAATCAGGACTTTCTCTGCTACACAGATATCAAGCATCGATTCCTTAGCCATCTGGCCGTGTCCAATTGAGTAATGTCATTGCCAAGGTCGAGACATACAATACCTGTTAAGAAGGTAATCACCAGGCCTGTAATAGTAGTGGCCATAAATCCAACAGCACTGTAGTATAAATAGGACATGGAGTACCAGGACTCAGCCAGGGAGGACCTGTAGAGACATAGAGTCACAACACTGACATCCACAAGCTGCCAACCACCTGGCCATGAAGGGATTGGGAATACAACAAAATGAGACTATTTCCCGAATATGTATAGAAAACATTATCAATGAGGACTGCAGTTTGTTTTTATTTAACCGTTATTATCTCCAGGTCTAGTCTCCTCGAGATATGTCCACCTCAATGTCGAATGAGGTGGTTTGTATTTTCCCGATGGCTAACTTTTTTGCCCACAATTACAGTAATATGTCTAGGATATCAAGACACTATTTGAGTCAAATACTATCTATTTAGGGGGTAAAATGTTGTAGAGTGGGCAGATACCGGTTCAACTTGTTCAACGCTCTACCTGGGTGGGAGAGAGTTGGGGTCCGCGTAGAAGGTAGCATCAGTGACGGCACTGACAGACGGGCTGGTCTGGTTACAGCCCTCTGTGCTGAGTGGTAGGGGTCGGGTGTTGATGTCCTGAGCTGGGAAGATGAAGGCACCGATGCCAACCCAGAACGACAGAGCAATGCCCACTACCAGCCCCCCTGCAGCTCCCTAGAGACACACACCACAGGGAGACAGGGGTCCATTTCACACCTAAACTCATCTAACACATCTAATAGTATAGTATGTATCTATAATAGTATAATATGTTCAACGGTAATCAAGTGCTTTAGTTGGCCAGCGCACTTGGTGACGGTAAGCACTGGTAATACGAGTTGAGTCGCTGGAACGAGACGGGCGCACGGGACCGCCACACAACACATCATCTGCCATATCATACCTCCGTCTGTAATGGATTTATTTCATCTTATGAATGTTTTAACATTATATGTATTGTATGTATTCATTTTGTATTCCTTTTCACACAGAATGTGACAGTATGTTTCCATGGGGTGAGTTCCCATGGGATTGTTGTGAGTCTGGCTGTCCTGTTTGTGAACACAGAGCTGTTTGGGCCTTGTGTTCGTAAACAGTTCGTTTAGGACTCGCTGTGAGTCCCACGAGAACTTACTCCATCAGCAGACTCGTTATCAATGTTATGACTATGTTGACAATATATCAAATGTACTATGTGAGAGTTGGGTGGCAGTCTTTTTGAAAGCTTCCCATTGTGAAGTCATTTGACTGTCCCAACTCGAGTTGTGAAAAGATCATTTTCTTTAATAAATATTATACCTAGATTTAAAGCAAGTTCCTATCTTGAGTCTCATTATTAATCCACAACAGTTGGCGACGAGGATGGGATCCCAATAGCACTACCTTGACCCGGACCCAGAGCAGTGAGGCTCGCTACCCTGTTCTCCTGAACGGCTCCTCAAACCTTACAGCAAACAGCTGCTGAGTGACGGGGAGACATACGCCTTTGGCCCGGTTCTCGGTGTGTGACGGGATCAGGAAACGTTGGATTAGGGTGAGACACTTTTGATGGACTGTTTAATATTAACTATTAGTATTGGTGCAAATGGTCTTTTAAAGGGGAACCCTAAATTGGTAAAGTACTAAACTGTAGCATTTTTTATTGTTGGTACCATAGAGCGGTCTTAAATATTTTAAATCATGGATTGTTAAATATTTTCAAGGCTCTCTTAAAATGAATTCATGAAGTCAGGCCTTAGGGGGAAATAGAATAAAGCCCAGTCTTAAATATTTTAGAGTCAATCCGTTAATATTTTCAAGGCAAGTGGTAGTAAATATGTTAAGAGGCAAAGGACTTAAATTGGTGTGAAGATGGGAAACAATCACAGTCTCTCCGAAGTGGAGAAGGTTGCGCTAGAGAGCGCAAACAATGTTTTCATGAGAGCCCGGTATGGATCGGAGGTTTATCAATTTCATCAGGTGTGGAAAGAATATGGTGATTTTCCATTGGAGGGGACACTTAGCATGGCTAAGTTAGAAATGGCCAAGGCATTATTGACTAAAGCACAAACTAAAGGTACGCTTAAAAAGGGAAAAATTGGCTGGCCTCAGTTTTCCCGGTGGGAAGATGAGGCACGAAAAAGGTTGAATAAACAAGAGAAAGCGGCAGTGCAGGCCAGGGCTAGACGAGAAAAAGCTAATAAAGATAAAACACAAGCCAGGCATGAAAATGATGAAGCTGACTTACAAGCCAGAGTAGAGGAAGCAGTGAAAATGGAGCTGGGGGCAGGGAGGGGGGTGTACCCATGTCTTTCTGCTCTTAAGCCCAATTCAGATACTCGGCCCTGGGACGACCTCCTGGACACTCCGCCTCCCTACAATCCAGACCGGAACCGAGACCCGCTTACAGAGGAGTCGGATGATGCCTCTGAAGGGACATCAGACTCGGGGCCAGAGAGGGGGGAGCCTGATGCTGCGGCCGGGGCGGCTGCTCCAGAGCCTCCGTCTCCAAGGCCATCCCTGGCTAAACGGAATAAGCACAAACAGAGAAAGAATCCAAGGTTGCCCTCGACCCCGACCGCTATGGGAACGAGACAGCGGGTGCAGAGATAGAGTGAACCTGAAAGTGACCTCTTGGTTGAAGAGTTGAGCAAGCAAGTAGCGGACTTAAAGCTCAATGCCCCAATGATGCAGGTTTTGGGTTCAGATGATACACCTAGACTGGTTTTTCGGGCCTATACCCCGAGTGACATTGACACGCAAGCACGAGCTCTGCCCCACCCTAGGAATGTGGGGGGGGGGGGGGGGCGATTTGCAGAGGCGCTGAAAGAATGGATTGAGTATGCTGCTCCTACGGAGAGAGAGATCAAGAAATGCCTCCATGCGAGGCTGGCAGGTGACGGGGAAAAGTGGGAAAAGATTAAAAGCCATGACAGGACACAGGACCGTCATCAGACCAACCCCGAAATGTCACATGCGGATAATGCTGCTTGGCGAGCATGGATTGACACTCTCATGACACTCGTCTTGGCGGTGTATCCCCGCATCATGGACATGACCAAAGTGACAGGTTGCAAACAGTTGCATGACGAAGAAGTCAGGGCCTATGCATCACGTCTGACGGAGGTCTGCAGTGACAATTTGGGGATTACTGCTGAGAGCAACGCAGGGGCCTGAGAAACTAATTTGAGGAGTTATTTGATAAGCAATGCACGCCCATTCCTTGCAGAGTGGGTGAAAACGCATCTCATGGCCTGGCAAGGGGCTACGGTTGAAAGCATTATACTGACCCTGGAACGCGCTGAGAAATTGGAACGCGCCCATAGAGACAAAAATAAATATACAGATAAGGCCTCTATCATGGCAGCTGTGCGGGAGCGCAGGCAGGCCAGGCCCAGACGGTACCAACAAGGCCATGGACAGAAGGGAGAGGGAGTGAGATGCACGGTTGAGAATTCCCCCTGTACTGATTGTGGATTGATGGGACATTGGAAGAGAGAATGCCCTAATCTGAGACTGAACTCAGACTAAGCGATGAGAGGAGAGGTGGGGATTGACAGGGCGGGCTGGAGTGTGCGTGGGCGGCTGGAGTGTGCGGGGGGGGGGGGGCTCCCGGAGTCGATACCATGAGAGGCGAGAGCGGATGCACCCTTCCACAGATGCCCAGGTCAGTAGAAATGAAATAAAATAAAGAAAAATAATGAATAATTAATGATTAATGGTCTTGGGTTTGGTGGCTGTTTGGTGGTGTAAACAGCATTGTTATGATACTAATAACTCTCTTTTCACAGTTCATGGGTATGCATTGAAGATTAGACACACCATTTGAATACAACCTGAATTTACGAATCAACATTGGTTATACGAGGCAGTGATGACTAGTCGAGCTTCTGAGAGCTATTTCTCTAGAAAGGTATTCTGCTGAAGAAAATGTACTGATACAAAGACTAGTTGAGAAAGAGGTGATTGTGCTTTGTGCAAAGAAAGAAACTGTAATGTTGATACTGAGAAGTTGGATTTTTGGTGCAAGGTCCAGAGACTGAGAACGTGCACAGAGACGGACCTTTTTCCAAAAACTGATGTTTGTGGTTCTGGTGGAAAGCCAGTGAGAAGTACAGAAAGACTGTGTAAGGTAGGGAGATGAAAGGGATATGGAAAGTTAGCCGTAGCTTTTGAAAGACCTATCTATTTGAACCACTCAAGCCGTGATTGATTAACGATGAAATGACTGGTTGCCTTAAATGGTTTTGTGGAAAATATTTTGTCTTCACTGAGAGGGGTATTTCAGCAGACATGCTAGTGCACACCCGAGGGGTATACAGTATACTGTATGTACATGTATATTTTGTGGAGTGAAGGATTTGAACAATATTTTGTATCACAATATATTATATCCACTGTGTTTAGATTAGATTTATTACAGATACAGAAGATGTTGTGCTGTGCTGTATTTTCCTGTGCATTAAGACTACGTGATATCAACACCGCAATCGGCTGCGTTTTTTGCATTTTTATTTATGTATTAAATCTTTCAGTAGGTTGTGATGTGAATGTGTTGAGTAATGTCATAATGTCATTATGTTATTCTCTCCCCTGAGAGGGCTGTTCACCAAACTGATCCATAGACAGTTATCAATGTTTTCTGGTAGCATCCTGCAGGATTGTCTGATGAGGAATGTCAACAACTGTGAGATGGAGCTTATGGGCTTCTGTCTGGGTGAAAATATATTGTTGTTGGGTTGAAGTTTGAGAGCTGGAATGACAGAGACCTGATACTGTAATGATGTGATGTGATGTTGGATTACTAAAGTCATCTGCTTTGAATCGTGTACATAAGCAGGTTAAGAACGATCCTATCACGGGCTGGGAGCCAATACCCAAGTTTGGTCCTAGGGACTGGCCATGATCAAGGCAAGCTAGGGTCAGGTGGGGGTCAGGTGGAATGCACCGCACTGGAGGAAAGGGTTTTGTGGGTGCATGTGTACTACTTTGTGTTTCTTGTTTATTGCACTGATTATGTTGCTAATTATGTTTTTATGTGTTGCCAATTATGCTTTTTATTTTGACATGTACCATGCACACACATAGTCATACTCACAAGTACTACACACACATAGTCTGTTACTCCATTTGGTCATTACACGTTTCTTGTTTTCGTTACAAATCCATAGAATGTTGTAAATGTATCATAGTGATTACATCATATGATCATTCTAGGGGGGACATGTAATGGATTTTTTTCATCTTATAAATGTTTTAACATTATATGTGTTGTATGTATTCATTTTGTATTCATTTTCACAGAATGTGACAGTATGTTTCCGTGGGGTGAGTTCCCGTGGGATTGTTGTGAGTCTGGCTGTCCTGTTTGTGAACACAGAGCTGTTTGGGCCTTGTGTTCGTAAACAGTTCGTTTAGGACTCGCTGGCGGTCCCACAGGAACTTACTCCATCAGCAGACTCGTTATCAATGTTATGACTATGACAATATATCAAATGTACTATGTGAGAGTTGGGTGGCAGTCTTTTTGAAAGCTTCCCATTGTGAAGTCATTTGAAATAAATATTATACCTAGATTTAAAGCAAGTTCCTATCTTGAGTCTCATTATTAATCAGTGGTGTGCCGTCAGGGCCAGCAAGGCCTTCCCTGCTGGCCTAAACATCATCAGAATATACATTTTATTTTAATATATTTTTTCCACAAATATGTATTAATGATTCCCCATAGTCTATTCTCTTCATTTCATAGCTTTCCTCTTGGTTGCGCTGCTTCCAGTCTCCGATTGAGATTTGGAGGGCTGGCCTTTATGTTAGAGCTTTTATCCAATCAAAATGTGTTGCTAGGGGGCTCCAAAATCTGCCCAGCCTGCACGCTAAACGGTGCCGCGGATACGACCTGTAACTTAACGTTGGAACGAGAAAACCTGTGGCGTTCCTAGTAAACCTACGTAGATGCGAGCAAAAGCAACAACGGCGCCTGCTGTAAGGCTCAATGATGTCAGCACCCAGCACGTCTTTTGATTGGATACGCACTATTGATACGCACTATTGATACGCACTATTGATATTCACTATTGAGATGCGTAACTATGCCGGTAGATGTGAAACTTTTGAAAGTGCCAGGGAAACGGAGCGCCACAACGAAAGCTTTCGTTGACTGATCGATTGTGTCCTGTTTTTGGGTAAACAATAACTTTCATTTAGGGGACACGATAAAAGCGCTGAGTCCACAAACAGGAAACTACGTTGAGCTTCTTTCTTTTCTGGCTGAAAACAACCCAGATTTACATTACCACTTGTCCACAAACAAAGTGTTTACTGGGACGTCAGGCAAAATACAAAACGACCTGATTTTTGCTATTGCTGAAGTGGGAGAAGAGATCAAAATGGAGATTAAAAAGGCACCCTTTGTCGCTATTATGGTGGACGAGACGACAGACGTGGGTAATGTAGCGATCTTAAAGATGTTAGTTTAACACTCTTCATTGTAAATGCGGATTTATTGATTAAAAATGCTTCGGAAATATTAATATAACTCTGTTGTACTTGTCTGACTATGTTAAGGTGATGCAACGCCCGGTTATACTGTGTTTCTGTCTAGTTTCTAGAGCCATGGCGTCATAACGATGGTATTAAGAGGTAGAATAATTCAGGTAGGAATGTGTCGGACATCACTGAAGGCCTAGGTGTGAAATGCACCGCCCGCCACTGTTATTAATCCACAACACGTCCCACATGTATTTATCATAATATTTTTAAATATAAAACTGAGGTATGATATGGCAGATAGATATATGGTGCGTGGTGGTCCCGCGCGCCCGTCCCACTCAAGTTCTAGTAGATCGCGCAACCCGGGAATCTACCGGCATTTGGCTCATGTGTGAACGGCGAAAATGCCTGGTCGACACAGCTTGGGATTCCATGGAAATTACATGGAACTATGTGTGAAAGAGGCTTAAGTCATGATGTTTCCATGTGATGGTAAACTGGTGAACATCCAATGTTCAAATCTCAAGTTTACTATTAGAGGCAACGTTATTAACATGGAGGTGACTGACCTTTGAATTGGTCCAGGGGAAGACTATCCCCAGAGTGAAAAGCCCCAGCATCGGACCTCCACACATCCCATGAACACTCAGAGCAGCCTGGTCAACACCAGGACACACACACACACACACACACACACAAATAAAGATGGATACATGGAGCAAGCATTTACCATGCATGCATTAGTCATTCACACACGTCTAGGCATTTACCTGTACAATCCCTCCCATGTAGGATGCAGCGACAGCCATTGAGGTGCAGGTTATACCAAACACAACACCTGCAGGGATGCAGAGGATCAGAGTAGTCTACTTTGGCATTAGCTAATCAATTCCTAGATTTTTGGACGGACTCGGAAGACAATCATACAGCCTAGAGCAGCTCTGGGGCCTCATTTATAAAGCTTGCGTACGCCTAATTTTCCTTCCAATTTTGGGATTGATAAAAAACGAACTTTTATACCGTTTTATAAATCTGAATGTGAGGTGTGCGTAAATGTTCTTGCTTTGCTTACGTACGCAAGTCATTTACGCCAGTTCTACGCAAAGCTTTATAAATGAGGCCCCTGTGATCTGTCTGTCTGTACATTTTTATTTTACCCACCACTAATAACACCCCCCCCCCCACACACACACACACAGACTCCCTACACCCTTCCCTCGCCTGGGAGCTGCCACTAGTCCTCAAATTTGCCAAATGTCCATTATTCTGTTGTACATTTGGTACTCTGAGCTAAGTTGGAGCTACACAATGAAGACTACACAATCAGTCTCCAGTACATGATAGGGAGGCATACTAACACAGTCCTTTGCTGATCCAGGCAGTGTTGGACAGGTTCACACAGCACTGCTTAACAAAGTCCTCATAGGTCACTGTGGCTAGGGCATTGATGCTGGCAGCAACAGTACTGAGGGGGAAAGGAATGATGAATGTGTTGTTTTTAGAACAGATATTTATGTTTAAGTGCAAAGGCAAAATGTCAAATGCACTCTGAATGGGCTTAAATTATAAGTGGTTTGTCACACCTTAGAGTTCCACTGAATGCACAGGCCACAAACAGGCCTGGCAGGCCAGGGAATTCTCCAAGAATATCCATGACGAAATAGGGCATGAGCTGTGGAGGAGGAGGATGGTAGGACATGTTGAGAAGAGTGCTGGTCACAAACACTGGAGAGTGCATGAATTACCTCAAGACCCATAACTGATATGATGTCATTAGGACAGGTCTCTCTTGAAAACACAAATAATAATAATTTAGATTACTAAATCTAAGTCTAAGTGTCTGTTAACATTATTAATGATAATAATAATAACACACATAATAATAATAAAGTATAAATAAAGTATAAATAATAATAATAATAATAATAATACAAATAAATAAATAAACAAAAATATCTAGTATCTAGTTTTTTTTTTAAAGATCATTTCTTATTGAAAACAGAGAGATGTAGCTGTATGGAGTACAGTGACTAACCTGATCTGGGGCTTTTACAAACTGGGCTGTCCATGGATCACAATCAGCATAGAAAGCATACATGATGAGACCAGAACATACGACACATGCCAGAATGATCAGCAGACCCAGGAGGTTCAAATACACGGCCCTGAAGAGGGAAGGACAGACGAACACTGCTGTGTATAGCTCTTCACCTCATCTGCAACCTTCAGCAAATATGTGAATCCTTGTGTTCATCTTTGGAAAAAAAGACTCTGACACACCAAGGTCATGTGGAATGGAGGTGGATTCAATAAAACCCTATACAGTAGGACTGAACCTTCAGTGTGTGACATTCTGTCATTGTGTTATAATAATAATAATAATAATAATAATAATAATAATAATAATAATAATAATAATGGTAATAATAATAATAATAATGGTAATAATAATAATAATGATAATGGTAATGATAATAATACATTAGACTTATATAGCGCTTTTCTAGACACTCAAAGACGCTTTACAAACTGAAAAGATCGAGTAGTAATAATAGAAAGAAACAAATAAATAAAAGGGGAAGTGTTATGACAAGGGGAAGTGCTGACAGTCGGGCGTGGCTCTCAGTCTTGCAGGAGATGCATCTCTGGATGGTGGACTGGTTAACCCCGTAGATCCCCAGCCAGGTGAACGTGCCCCCGATGGTGATGGTCCAAAACGTGTGGCGTCTTAGGGGGTCAGGGTCAAAGCTGCGGACGTAGAGAAGGATCTTCTGTCACAACCTCAAAACCTCAAAACAACACCCATGGCCACTCGTCCCACTTCAACAGTTCAATAAACAGTGTCAAAGTGAACCCTAGTGAGATGGTAAACATATCCTGAGTAGGATGTCTTCAGGCTGAACTTACTCAAAGACTGTGAGCCTGCTGCCTCTCTGAGCAGCCTCCCACACAGCCTCCATCCCCCCCGCCCTGCTGGCCCCTTGGACCAGCACCGTCAGGAACCCCACCACCATCACCACCATCTGAAAGGCATCTGTCCACACCACTGCCTTCAAGCCCCCCTACACACACACACACACACACACACACACACACACACACACACACACACACATCATTACTAACCCCCATTGTAACAGCTCTTTAGTTTTGTGAGATAGTCTGTTTACACTTCACTCAGTTGACATCATCAGTGTTTATGTTACATGAGAGGCTATTTATTCTGGTGTGTTTTGAGAAGAAACAGAGAAAACCGCAGTGAATGTCAAATGTCAGTAAGAATTAGCTTTCTCCTTGCAGGACAGACTCTGAGGATCTCAACTCACCAGTGTGCAGTAGAACGTACACACAACTCCTGTGGCAATTATAGAACCCCAAAGGCTGAAGTCAGTCACTGCAAAATAATTGTGAGGTTCAGTACAATTATTATGCTTCCTTCGAGGCCACATTTAGAAATATGGTTCTATATACAGTATATAATCTAGTCACTGACCTTGATTTAGGGCCAAGGCAGGAGCGTACACCACTACTCCTGTGTACAAGATCTGAAATATTGGGAACACAGAACCAGGTTTAACTGATGAAACCCCTCACAAGCTGTGGAAACACTGTGCAAAAATGGGTTCTCTATTTCTAACTGCTGAAAATCTCAAGAATGTTTTTTTGCATTGACTGCAACGTTTATACTATTAATAAGGGAACCTTAATAGATAATAATAATAATAATAATAATAATACATTATAGCGCTATAGTTATACAGTATATATAGCGCTTTTCTAGACACTTAAAGACTGTTTACAAACTGAGAAGATCAAGTAGTAATAATAAAAAGAAAACAAAAATAAATAAAAGAAAGTATAGGGGCCTAATTAAGGTAGTGCACATGAGAAGGGGAGGGGGAGAGGGTTAACTGGTGAAGGCGAGCTTGAAGAGGTGGGTTTTGAGGGCCAGTTTAAATGTTGGCAGGGTGTTGGTGAGCTGAGCTACATAAGAGGTGAGATGAGCTACAGGCAGTGTAATATATGCAAACTTACCGTCTGTACAATGTAAATAAGAGTAGCAGCCATGCGAACCTCTTTGCAGAACCGCATTTCTAAATACTAGGAAAGATATATTATTACATCAAAATCTGAATGGAAATATGACTACAGCACAAACATTCCTCCACAGAACATAGGTTTCCAATTTCTATGCCTGGAAGGAGACAGTATCACTGACAGGGTGAGCCATGTCAGACCACCCGGTGATAATGTAATTGATACGCAGGAGGACTACGCCGTATACCCACTAGGAAAGGCCATGGATTTCCATATACGCACTTAAAAATGTGTGAGGATACGTAACGGCGTTTTGTGACAGAATGTTCACTTTCATTCATAAAATTCACCCCGTCTGTGTTACGAAGCACTTGAATTTTGGACCATTGGGACTGACTATAGCGTCATATACCATCAAAGGGGGGAGATGCGACATGAAATTATGTCAAAATGCAGCACTATCATGCACAGATCAGCCTTATAACATTCAATTTATATATAAATATATATATAACGTTAGACAGGGAGCGCATATTTATTTTTTTTCGGAATGAACGATATGAGGCTGGGAGGGGAAAATCACAGTATACGCACTAGAAAAAACTAGACTACACCACTGTGAAACAGGATGTGCAATTTTGAGGGCCTCAACCCAGATGACATTCCTCTCACAGAAACGTAATCACCTGACCATACAGTAAACTGTTCCCTTTTAGATCGAGACCAAGAGCTGGGTAGTTAGTGGAAGTGGTGAGTCAAGTCATGGCCAAGTCATTCAAATTAAATCTGCACGTAATCCAGATATTTTACACATACATGGACGCAATACATTAACACATCCAATTGGACCCCCAACTTAAATCGGCACAGTCTTATATCAGATTTATTTATAGAGGCACACTTTATGTTCTTGTCGAATACTTATGTACCCTCCCTTTGATAAGTTAATTGATTCTGTTCACAACAATCTGAGCCATGCAATAAAGTGGCGGTTAATGTCAGCTAGATCAAAGCTAGCCTAAAGAGTGATTTAAAGAAGCCCACATCAAACTTGAAACCGTGTTTGAACGTCCTCTAATCTCATTTAGGCAAGCAGTCACAGACGTTATTCAGAGCGAATGACAGAAAGCATGAAAAGGCTTGGAGCGCAACGTCACCTCGTATGTACTTGTGATCCCTGATCGGTAAAAAACAGGCACGAAGATTTCAGCTGTCGCCAGCACCACGAAGGTGTAGGCCACGCCGAAGAGGATGAAGGATGCTCCGAAGCGGTAGACGTCGGACGGAGCCCCCAGGACGGTGACCGCAGACATGAAGCTGGCCGTGAGGGACAGGGCTACGGGACCACAGGTCAGCTCTCTGCCCCCCACCAGGAACTCTGACGAGGCCTTGTTCCTCTCCTTCACCGCAAAGAAGACCCCTATTCCAGAGGAGACCACGAACAGGGAGGCGAACACAGCATAGTCCCATGTCTGGAAGTTCCCCACACCAGGAGCTGTGAATGTCATAGTGGATGTGGATGATTTTGTCAGTGCTTCTTCCCAAGAGTTGGATGTTTTGTTGATAGCGCCAATATTTGCTGATGAAGATTGTCACTACAAGGATCACTAATTACATCAACCATTAACTTCCTTCTGGGCTGTAACCAAGGACCGTAACCAAGGGTCATATTTTTAGTAAGGTCAAATTCAGAGGAGTCAGGAAGGATGTGAGGTAGGAGGGGGTGGGGGGGGGGGACCGGAGGGGAGATAAACTGGACACATATTTTAGATAAAATCAGGCAGAATGGCTCTAGATTGTAGTAGAAAGCTGTTTCAGACTTTCCCCCTCTTACCTTCCACCTCTTACCTCCTCCCTCCTGCCTCCCCCCTACTACCTCCCCCTCCTACCTACATGTGTGTTGCATTCAATTAATTATTAATGTGTCTCAAATCGCCGTTGTCGACAAATGACTGACTGAATACCCTATTAAATATTAAGCACCTTGGTTGAGAAACTGCTGAGAGACATAAAACTGTGAGAGAAACTGACAGTGGGCCCTCTGTTTTTTATTGTATAATGTCAACTTCCCTATTATGAATATTTAAAAAGTCTGCACATGGTGTGTGTTCCTCCCTGTGCTCCTAAATCACTTAAATAATCATGTGTCATTTTATTCAGGGTTATAATGATATATTCATACATAGTATATATAGTATATATATAATAATATATTATATGTTTATAATATAATATATAATATACAGCCCAGACTTTTTTAATAGGCACTACATTTTATAAACACTGTTATATCTGTCTGTTTTTATTGTATGTATGTGACCTATGTGTGTTTTTAATGTGGATAACGTATTCATGAACTGCACAAAGCCTGTCAAAGGAGAATTTCTGTCACTCGTGACAGACAATAAAGCAATCTTGAATCTTGAATCTTGAATCTTGAATATACCCATACATTTACGTCTAGGAAGTAGGAATGTGTCCTGAGGAATTACGTTTTTTTTCTTTTGGCATAGGTTGTCTGTGCCTTTTAGCTGACGGAGTAACGGTAACTTGAGTCGGAATAAAAGCTGCGGTGCGCTGTCTGTCTGTCTGTCTGTCTGTCTGTGTGCCAATCCAGATGTGCGCTGCCAGAGAGAGGACAGTGTCACTCCGTATCGCACTGAAGACAAAATTGTCAAGTGGACATCATGGCTTCTATTCCACTCGTTATGATCATTTTAACATCTTTGCCCCTTTACAGAGCGGTTTATACAGGACCGTTGTATCCCGAATTATCCAATGGAACTTTTCATCACTTTTTTGTCCCAGATGGAGATTATGAGGAGTACCAGGACCCAGAGGCATGTCAGATGCTGTTCAGATTTGCCGACAATCGGGCGTGCATACCGGAGGAACACAGTGACTCCGCCGTACGGGACGATTTTATTATCATGAAACACCAGATCGAAGACGCTACAAGGTTGCTGGAAGGCATAGGCAGAAGTATCTCTCACGATCTGGACGGAGAGGAGAGCTACGGGACATTTCTCCGAGGGGAGATATCCCAGATCAGTGAGGCTTTTACAAGTGTGGAGAAATCTCTCCAGGAATTGGAGGTGAAGTTCAGACAAAATCAAGACAACGACCATAGAGAGCAACATCAACTCAATGACAATCTGCTGAAGCCCATCCACGACACTGGAGACACACTCAGGGAGACTATAGACGTGTCGGTGGGACTGAGAGATAAGCATGAGCTTCTCTCTCTCGTGACTCGTAGTCATGGCACACGATTGAGTCGTCTCAAAACAGAGTATCTTAATGTATAATGGTTTGTGTGTGTGTGTGTGTGTGTGTGTGTGTGTGTGTGGGTGTGTGTGTCTGTCTGTGTGTGTGTGTGTGCGTGTGTGTGTGTGTGTGTGTGTGTGTGTGTCTGTGTGTGTGTGTGTGTGTGTGTGTCTGTGTCTGTGTGTGTCTGTGTCTGTGTCTGTGTCTGTGTCTGTGTCTGTGTGTGTGTGTGTGTGTGTGTGTGTGTGTGTGTGTGTGTGTGTGTGTGTGTGTGTGTGTGCGTGCGTGTGTGTGCGTGTGTGTGTGTGTGTGTGTGTGTGTGTGTGTGTCATGGCCTTGCGATCCTTCAGCCCAATAAACGGCTGAATAGTTCATTGTGGTCGAGAAGACAGTGTGGAGAAGTCTCACTCTCATTGTGTCTCAATTTTGTCTGTGTCTCTGACCTCTGTCCTCAGTGCCTTGTAAATGTATGATCTGGAAGGGCCCCCAATGCAAACATCAACACATTCCACAGACCAGAGCACAAGGGAGAGATGAAAACTGAGCCAAAGTTATGCCTGTGCCCCTTTTGTCCCACCTTTGGAGGAAGAATGTTTTTAAGTGATCCAATCCAGCTTTTCAGCATGCCTTATTAGTAGCCTTGTGTAAAAAAAATGTGTGTTATCCCATAAGCAGTGTATAATAAGGCATCACTGGTACCTAAAACTGCCAGTTTTTTATTTGTGTGTCCTTGTCTACTTTGCCTACCCTGAAGAAGGTCTATGACCGCAATAAATTAATGATTTTTACACAGATTTGAGTGTGCGGATGCTGCTTTTTTCACTCTATTTGATACTCTTCAGCTCCAGCACCTCAGCTAAGTCTGATAACGGATGAGCGGTGGTATTCTCACTATTTCTTTGGCTGCCTTTACAATCAGAGCCATTTTACATTTGTATGACGTGTTTTGGTCTGTAGTGGAGGCTCATTGTCATGCCTTCAGTATTGTTACAAAGTCAATACAATGCTAGTTACATTTCTCTCTGGTTCTCCCCAGACTACTGGTAGTGTCATCCTGCCTCTTATCAGATACATGGAAAATTGAGCATTTCAAGCGTGATCTGTCATTCAGTCCAAAGCTGTACTCCTTGGGAATTGCGTCCATTTCCGCCTTCTGAATGAAAATAACATTACAGCCTGAATGGACAGTAAAGCTTTTTAACCTTGAACTTTTGACTCTTGTAATTCCATCTCTGCCAATAGTAAATGGCCGTGTCCTTTCCTGTTTTCTTTGCCTCTTAAGACGCGTTTGTTGTTGATGTTAAACCTGGGGGACCGAAAGAGACTGAAGTGCTTTATGACAACTTAACGTTCTCTGATCTGGCCTCCGTTCAGTGGCGTCTGAAGTCTGCCACTGCCTTCCACAACCATCTGGAAGTGGTTTATGTTCGACTCACAAGTTATGTTTATCTACTTTCATTCCCTATCTAAAGTCTGCGTTTGTTCTGTTGTCGGAGGAAGCGTTTCTTTCATTTCTTTCTTAGTTTCTTTCTTTCTCTGAGTTTTTCTTGGCATTTTGCCAGTGGTTGTGGTGTATTTTGTATCCATATTATCTGTGGGTTTCACAGAATGTGAGAGATAGTGGACATGTGGGCATAAACAGATCTGGTTCAAACTGTTGTGTTATTACAGAAAGATTGTATGCTAATAACAACAGAGGCTCCATGTCTATACAGCATGGGATTGTTGAAAATGGAAACAGTCTACTGTATTTGCTCTCATTCCTTCCAACCACTGGAACAACCACAAAGTAACTGCTAAGCGTGACCGTTTTTTTCTTCTTTTTTTTTTTTTTTACAAAGATAATTCCCCAGTGGATGTCAGCAAGCCAGATGGGCTGTGATGGGTGCGACTGGGTGTGATTTCCTCTGTCTGGCTTTCCTCATGGCCCGGCTACCCCTCAGGGACCCCTTCTCATAACAGAACTCTCCCTGCAGCCGCGGCAGCTCTGACCAGCCCTGCCAAATAACTGGAGCTCCTTAGAAACCACCCTCAGTGAAAAAGAACATATTTATTACATAAAATGTACTTAAAATGTATGGATATGTATTTTAAGATCTTATTCTGTTTTTTTTCATTTAATATGTCTACATATCATAAAGGGAATATGGAAAGGGAATTGGTTTCTGTATGAAGATCTGGATACTGTATGTCATCCATTTTTCAGTGGGTATGATGATTTCCTTTATGAAGGATTTCCTGAAAAACAGGCAAAGAACAAACAATATTTACCTTTGATACAGTTTCTAATCTGCTTTGAATGACATGTTATTCTTCCTGGCATACAGTCTAGTCATTTAGCAATAAATGTATGGATAGGGTAACAATAATTTGAAAGAGGGTTTGAGGGCTAGAAAAGGCAGTTAGCAGAAGCAGGGGGAAATGAGAGAAACAGCTGTGTTTGGAGGAGACGTCAAAAAGATTTAAAGGGATTTTTTTGAGAAAGCAATTATAGCTTAAACATTTTTTGTAATAACTTCCATTTTGTGATTTCTAAATATATATATATATATATATATATATATATTGAATATATTGTACTATTGTATTTATTCGTTTTTGTAAAACTATCAGATTACAAAAGCAATGTATATCTGACATGGGCCATACACTGTGTGTAACCTTCTTGGTTTTCAGCTGCACTGGCAGACTACAGAGTTGGCTATACGTAAAATGCTAGACAGCAACCACCAGTATTGTCAACCGCAGTGCAAACATCTGCTGTTGTAAACACTTGGTTAACAACAAATTGGTTCTGTAAACGTTTTCCTCCTCAGCCAATGTGTTTGTGTATATGACGCTGTCACTATTCTGCGGTAGGAGGTAGTAATAATATGTACAGTATATACAGTATTTATATGTCGAATTTTCCATATGGTGTACATTTTATATTGCATTTATACTATTATATTACTCTCTCAAGACAATATAAATATCTATATATCTCTATATCTATCTATATATATACTGTATCTCTATATATACAGTATATATATATATATAGATAGATATATTGTCTTGAGAGAGTAACTTCTATCGTAACTAGGATTTCTTCAGCACTAACACACATACCAGGAGTTTGATTACTGGTGTAACCAAATGTCTTTTCTTATGAATATACAACTACAAAAGCAAAGGTTTGTTCGACAATTTTATTCTTCAAAAATATTTCAATTGGGCGGCCATATGATTAGACCTCAAGTGCATCAAAACATCTCCCATCAAATACAGTATTGATCCTAATACTCATATTTTCCTTGAACAAACACAAATGCATATCTGCATACATACAGTTAAAAAAAATGTACATTTACATTTAGTATTGGGTACATAATACTACCACACCACCACACCCTCTGAACGTTTTGATTACACATCCATAAATTAATTTCCAACTTCAATTCTCAAAGTTTGTGCTATTGGTTTCCTGTGTTCATTTTTTTAATTCGTTTTTACAGGAGATTTTTTTTGTTGATTGTTCAACCCTTGTATAGCAAGCAAATGACACTGAACAGTTTATTGGACGAAAATATCATTCTGTTGATATTCTGGGTTATGAGGGACAGAGAAAAAAAAGCACCAGAAGAACTGAAATCCACTTCAGTAAAAATACCACGGTCCCTAACATACCCACGTGAGTGAGAGCCAACATCTTGCTTTCTTTGTGCAACGCTGTGCTGTGTGAAGCCTCTCAGTGGTAAGACCGTGGGGTAATGTCCTTGTAACATTGCTCAACACTGCTGTTTCAGGAAGGGATGAGGCCTGTTGTCTCTGGGTGGTTTTTGGCAGCCTGTCACACACATCCGTTCTCCTGTCTTGGCTTGTGCACCACTGAGTGGGGCTGAGGGGGGTACAGGGAGGGCGCCAACGTGCACAGGAATCCAGCCAACAAGGTAAGACCCAGCCCACCCCAGGCACAAAACATGGACCAACCGTATCCATGACTGATATCCTCTGGTATTCCGTACATGTAGCGTGGGTAACGGGACAGTTCGAAATTGATACCAGCCACGCATGTGCACAGGGAGATGATACAGCATGTTCCTGTGGGAGGGGAAAAGAGAGGAAGGCATATAAAAAAAAGAAATCAAACAAATTCTATGCAACGTCACACATGCCATCCTCCTTTATGCCTGCATCCTCTTATGGACCATTTCAAGCAGAGAAGAGAAGAGGTATTCACTTTTTTTTGAATGGCCCACTCGACATAACAAACTCTCTAGCGCCCCACAATGGTGCTTTGAAGTACTGCTCTGTATGTAAATCAGATGCTCTCACCTCCCATGAGGAAAAGAAGTCCGGCTACATACTGCATGAGATCATGTTGCTTACAGCAGCCCAGGACTCCAATGATCCATCCGAACAGAATGATGGAGACAGCCATGCCTATGAAGCTTGCCGTCATTCGTTGCAAATCTTTGAAGAGAGAGAATCGATTAATTAAACCCTTCAATGATACTGAAACATATCAAACAGCAAAAATAATTGTAATCTGTGGTGCTGAAGGCTAGATTGGTAGATAAGGCTATTGGGAATGCACCAATTGGAAATTGCAGGAGGCAAAATGAGGATGTGGGAGATGTGACTTACGCAGTGCATGCCATTCATCTTGTCGTATTGTCTTGGTGAGATTGATGGGCAGATTTTTAGGGAGAACTGAAGAGGAGTAGTAGTACTTTATCGGTGTGCAGCGCGGAACCAACCCTGCAGATAGAGAGAAAACAAACAGATCAGTTTCACATGATGGCCAAGTGCACATTGAATTGAAAAACATCTTCTTGTGCTGGTCGAAATCTGTCCAGTTGAGCTCTTCTCAGATACGGAATCTGCCTCAACAGAACATAATGGTAGTCTAGGTCAAGGCCTAAACATGTCACCATAAGCACACACATAACGTTATATTGGCAGAAATAAATCAAACATTAACATTGCCACATCAGACGTGAAACCGTGTTGTTGCTGCGTACACTGAAAAAAAAAAGTCTGTCGAATCTACCTAAATGAATCATGGACATCGGTTGCATGAAATAAAATCATGTTTTGCTATCATTAATCTTTCATAAGAATATAGTAAGACAATTTTATAATAGACAAATATGATTTTATTATGCAATTTAAACCCAAAGTTTTCATGTTCATGACACAATAAAAACATGTTACAAACATGTTTTTTATTGTGTCATGAACATGAAAGCTTTGTTTGGGATTAAATTGCATAAAAATGCGTATAGGGTGTAAGGCGAACGCGCAACATCAGCACCTTGGACAGCGCATCATCTTTTTTCCTCCATAATGCTCGCAGAGCTCTAGCTCTAGCCTATCCGCTCCAGTGCATAATTATGGACAACAATGTAAACCGATGACAAAGAAACATCATTTCATTTCATTCCGTTGACATGGCACAGGGTAATGACGCTCTAAATAAAAACCTTTAAATATGAGATCCTCGGTTTCCAGGTTGAATCCCTCCCGATGACACTTCCTCCACAGCCCGGAGATGGTGGAGTTAAAATGCCGACTGCAGAGGGACTCCATCGCCGGGGCAGGGGGCAAGAAGTGTCGTTTAGCCCGCAATAGGATTCCACCGCTAGACCCCTTTCTCTCCACGTTGTTCTCCTTCGGTAACATGCGGAGGGGCAGGTTGTTGTTGGCGATGTAGATGTACCCCGGGTCATTTCTTTTGTTGGAATAATTCTTGCAACGTTCCCGGTGCCTCCTGGCATCCGTTTCGTACCAGTTGTTGGTACTAATGGCTATTGCGATCAGCCCTAACGCACCAAAAGCCAAAAACAGACCTGCGACTGTTAACGTCCTCATCGCAGCCATGTTCCGCGGTGCGCGCTTGGAGGTGGCTGTTTTGCGCGGATATCTCTCTGCCTCCCTGCTTAGACGATTCCTCCGGACAGCATCCACTACAATTCCGCTGCTCCCTGCCGCAGGACTATGTTGGATGACCATACGATGTATATCTAATGAATATCATCATAGAGTCACTTACATTGACAACAGGATAGGACCCAAAGTATTTATTCCCTGTCTGGTTGATCTAGTGTTCCCAAATACAATCAATAAATAAATAGCAGCCATTTAATGTGTACACATCTAGGCCCAATTCTGCTTCCTTTCTCTCAAGCGATATAATCCGATATAGCGCAAGAGTGATGGGGAGTCGGATATGTACTGCCAGCAGATGGAGACAGAGCAGATTAGAACATACTCCCCCAACACTATTCTCATCCCTGATCGTGAAAGAGAGTTTCTATCTGGGAGAGGTCTATTGTTCGACACTTGTCTTGGCTGGCTGTCACTGAAAACGTTGGATTGGTGGGAAAGTATATACTTAAACTGTGGGTTGTTGGGAAATGATAGAATCATAGAATTTGGGTCAGGAAATCCACCTCAGCTCTTGCCTGACCACTAGGCCTGCGACAAAAGAACATTCTAACTGGGAGTGTTGGTATCAGTGGTAGAAGAAGTATACTTCTTAAGTATATCAATACCGCACAGTCAAAGTAGCCTACTGTAAAAGTCCTGCATTCAAATGCTGCTGACAGACAGACAGACAGAACGTTTTGCCCCTCTCTGTAAGTTGAATTGTTGTTTAGTATTATATAATTTGTCATATCCAGTGTTCGAGTTATGTGGGAGCCAATGGGCGCTGAGCTCCCATAAGGAAGGTCTGAGCTCCCATGAAAGCAGTAAAATCATACATAACATCTGTGGGGGTCGCTAATACATTACACAACCATTATTTAATCAAAAATGTCAATGTAATGAGTATTATTTATATTTATTTATATGATAAATATTCTAAAATAAACACGTTTTCCAAAAGAACTATGCGCACCATTAATCTCCTGTGAATGACAGTAAGCCTTTGACTGCCTGCACTTTACCACCAAGACACTATGGGGCGCAGTAGAATATTGTGCAACAGCAGAATATGATCGTTGAGAGCTTGCGAACGTGAAAACACGATTATTGAGAAGATTTTCTAGACACTCAAAGACACTTTACAAACTGAAAAGATCGAGTAGTAATAATAAAAAGAAACAAAAAAGAATTAAAAGAAAGTATAGGGGCCTAATTAAGGTAGTGTTGGGGACACATGGGAAGGGGAGGGGGAGAGGGTTAACTGGTGAAGGCAAGCTTGAAGAGGTGGGTTTTGAGGGCCTGTTTAAATGTTGGGAGGGTGTTGGCCTGTCTGATGTGGTTGGGGAGGGCGTTCCAGAGGGACGGGGCTGCGTCTGAAAAGGCCCTATCACCCCAGGTCCGGAGCTTGGTCCTGGTGGTCTTGAGGGTGGTTTGGTCGTCAGACCTGAGGCAACGGGAGGGGGTGTGGAGGGGGACGAGGTCGGCAAGGTAGGAGGGCGGCAGATTGTTGATGGCTTTGTAAGTGGTGAGTAGGATTTTTAATTGGATCCTGTATTTGACCAGGAGCCAGTGTAGGTTTTGGAGGACAGGGGTGATGTGGTCACGGCGGCGAGTGGAGGTGAGCAGACGGGCAGCAGAGTTCTGGACCTATTGGAATGTGTTTAGGATGTTATAAACCGTAGGATGCTGCTGCAGTAGTCGAGTCGGGAAGTTATGAAGGCGTGGATGAGTGTTTCAGCAGCGGAAAAGGACAGGGAGGGTCGGATGCGGGCAATGTTCCTGAGGTGGAAAAAAGCAGATTTAGTGACCTGGTGGGCATGGGGAAGGAACGAGAGGGTGGGGTCAAAGATGATGCCGAGGTTGCGGACGTGGTTGGAGGGGGTTACGGTGAAGCCATCGATGTTGAGTGAGAATGTCTGGGTGGAACGGGTGAGGGACTTTGGGCCGATGATGAGGATTTTCGATTTATTGCATTTGAGTTTCAGAAAATTCAGTTCTATCCATGATTTTATGTCGTTGAGGCAGGTAGTGACAGTGGAGTGGATGCTAGGAGAGATGGTTTTGGAAGAGAGGTAGAGTTGGGTGTCATCAGCATAGCAGTGGAAGCGGAGGCCGTGGCGGTGGAGGACCCGTCCAAGGGGAAGGATGTACAGGATGAAGAGGAGGGGGCCTAGCACTGAACCCTGGGGGACACCGTGGGTGACTGGAGCAGTGGAGGATTTACTGTTATTTATTGAGATGTTTTGATGTCTGTCTGAGAGATAGGACTTGAACCAGGAGAGGGCGGTGCCGGTTATGCCAATGTGTTGGAGACGGGTGAGGAGGATGGAATGGTTGATGGTGTCAAAGGCGGCGCTGAGGTGGAGGAGGATGAGGATGGTGAGGTGGCCAGAGTCAGCAGAGAGGAGTATGTCGTTGGTGATTTTAAGTAGTGCTGTTTCAGTGCTGTGTTTGGAATGGAAGCCCGATTGGAATGGTTCATATAGGTTATTGGAGTCGAGATGGGATTTAAGTTGGGCAGCAACAACTTTCTTGAGGATTTTGGACAGGAAGGTGAGATTGGAAATGGGCTGGTAGTTGTTGGGGGTGTCAGGGTCGAGACCGGGTTTTTTAAGTATGTGGGTAATAGCAGCGAGCTTGAGGGCAGTTGGGACCTGCCCTGACCTGGGATATAATAGTTGGGATTTTTTTTACTTTGATAGAAGTCACTAAAGCTAAAATGTATGCACTTTCTTTGCCAAGCTCCTTAAACCACCACCACCTAAACGCTCTAACTGGGTCAAAGTCATCTTTAGCACCTGTAATCATGTCAACAACAATAAGGCATCACCAGTTTTCTTTGAGGGTCTTAGACATGGTGGATTTGTGTCATTCTCTATGTATAATACTTATTTCCATATGACTAATGAGAACATGACGAGGAAGACAAGAGAGTCAGATTCAGATTAAGATTGTACAGAGACAACGAAAAAACGACATATTGTATGAGATATTGTATGGAAATCATGTGATATCAATCCATTTGCAATAACACATCTACAATGGAATCTACATACCTGCAATAGTGTTTGATAACCAGTGTCTGACATACCCCTTACCTGCAATAGTGTTGGATAACCAGTATTTGACATACCACTTACCTGCATCTGTGTGTGATGAAGAGCAAGATGTTGCAGACCTTTCATGACTACATGTATTTAATTAAATTCAATTGATCTGACTAACCCCTAACCCCTAACCCTATTTCACCTTCACCAGTATCTCACATTAACTTCTCTTATCTTCCACATCTTAGTACCTATCTTGAAGCTCTAAACCAACATGTTGCTTATCTTAATCTAAAGCTCTTACTTACTTACTTACTTACAGTGTACTTAACTTATGCCTATTCTATTGTTAAATTAACTAGCCGATCAGTTTTTTTTATTTTTTATTATTGAATCTTCCTTTCATTCTCTTCTTTTCTTCTTTTTCATTTTTTTTCTCTTCTTCTTTCCTCTTCTTTTCTTTTGCTTTGCCTGAGAACAGGGTTGGGGGCCAAATTCACTGCCAGTGCCAGGGGGGTCTGCTGTTTAATTTTAACAGCCAGTGCCCAATGTCAGAGTCAGAGGGCCAGCGGCAGGTCTGAAGCCAGGGCCGCAGCCAGGTGTGAAGAGTCAGAGGCAAAGTCCGCGGCCAGGGCCCAAAGTCAGAGTCAGAGTCAGAGTCAAAGTCAGAGGCAAAGTGGGGTTCCAGGGGGGTCGAGTGTGACGTCCTCTCACTCCATGTGTTGTGACACGCTTCCCCCAAGGAGTTCATCTTCAACCCGCTGCATTGTAGGTAGACGTCCCTCAGCTGCAAAGAACACAGTATCTACCAATCAGATACCTCCATCCGCTACACAACAATGAAACACTAGCCAATCAGAGCTCAGAACAATGGGGGGGCATTTACCTGGACGTCCTCCAAATACCGATATTGGGAGGTCTCCTCCAAGCAGTACGATATCCACTGCTGGACTCTCCTGCCCATGATCTACAAAGGGAGGAAAGAGAGAGAACCTCTAATATCTTTAAAACACAGGTAGTTATATTAATGTTAATGTTAATGTTAATGTTAATTTTATTTATAATGCGCCCCCCATCCAACTTTTACATCGGCCCGGGGCGCAGCCCGGGTAAAGGAACAGATAAAGACAAGGACAAGGACAAGGAACACAGAAAGCAAACAGACACAGACTACTTAAACGAACATCTCAAGGGATACAATTTACAACAAATAGGGAGTAGACTTAGGGAACATCATTGACGAAGAGGTGGGTTTTTAACTTGGCTCTAAAGGAGTCCAGAGTGGGGGCAGACTTGATGGCGGAAGGGAGCGCGTTCCACAGGGTCGGTGCTATCACCGCAAAGGCACGGTCACCCTTCCTCTTGAGGTTGGTGCGGGGGACCCTCAGGCTGAGTTGGGCGTCGGACCTGAGCCTGGGTCTGGGCCTTGAGGAGGTAGACTGGTCCAGGAGGTCCTTGATGTAGGGTGGGGCGAGACTGTTGAGAGCTTTGTAGACAAAGGTGCAGATCTTGAACTTCACTCTCTTCTTTACTGGGAGCCAGTGAAGGGAGATGAGGACAGGGGAGATGTGGTCCCTCATTTTAGTGCCTGACACCAGCCTGGCAGCGGCATTTTGGACTAGCTGCACGCGGTAGATGGTATTATCAGGAAGTCCAGCATAGAGTGAGTTGCAGTAGTCGAGCCTAGATGAAATTAGCATGAGGACGACCCTCCTCAGGTCACTGGGGGTGAGGAAAAGGACTTGATCTTGGCTATGATACGTAGTTGGTAGAAACATGACTTCACGACGGAGCTCACTTGTCGGTTAAGGTTGAGCTCGGAGTCAAAGATGACACCGAGGTTCTTGACATGTGGTCTGACAAGGGTGGACAGGCTTCCCATGTTGGTGCTGAGCTGAGTGATACTACAGTATATACATGTTAAACTACAGTATGTTCATGTTAAACTACAGTATATACATGTTAAACTACAGTATGTTCATGTTAAACTACAGTATATACATGTTAAACTACAGTATGTTCATGTTAAACTACAGTATGTTCATGTTAAACTACACTATATACATGTTAAACTACAGTATGTTCATGTTAAACTACAGTATGTACATGTTAAACTACAGTATATACATGTTAAACTACAGTATGTTCATGTTAAACTACAGTATGTTCATGTTAAATTACAGTATGTTCATGTTAAACTACAGTATGTTCATGTTAAACTACAGTATGTTCATGTTAAACTACAGTATGTTCATGTTAAACTACAGTATGTTCATGTTAAACTACAGTATATACATGTTAAACTACAGTATGTACATGTTAAACGACAGTATATACATGTTAAACTACAGTATATACATGTTAAACTACAGTATATACATGTTAAACTACAGTATGTTCATGTTAAACTACAGTATGTACATGTTAAACTACAGTATGTACATGTTAAACTACAGTATGTTCATGTTAAACTACAGTATGTTCATGTTAAACTACAGTATATACATGTTAAACTACAGTATGTTCATGTTAAACTACAGTATGTTCATGTTAAACTACAGTATATACATGTTAAACTACAGTATGTTCATGTTAAACTACAGTATGTACATGTTAAACTACAGTATGTACATGTTAAACTACAGTATGTACATGTTAAACTACAGTATATACATGTTAAACTACAGTATGTACATGTTAAACTACAGTATGTTCATGTTAAACTACAGTATGTACATGTTAAACTACAGTATGTTCATGTTAAACTACAGTATATACATGTTAAACTACAGTATGTACATGTTAAACTACAGTATGTTCATGTTAAACTACAGTATGTTCATGTTAAACTACAGTATGTACATGTTAAACTACAGTATGTACATGTTAAACTACAGTATGTTCATGTTAAACTACAGTATGTTCATGTTAAACTACAGTATGTTCATGTTAAACTACAGTATATACATGTTAAACTACAGTATGTACATGTTAAACTACAGTATGTTCATCTTAAACTACAGTATGTTCATGTTAAACTACAGTATGTACATGTTAAACTACAGTATGTTCATGTTAAACTACAGTATATACATGTTAAACTACAGTATGTACATGTTAAACTACAGTATGTTCATGTTAAACTACAGTATATACATGTTAAACTACAGTATATGTATCTATAGTAAATCAATGCTCACCAGACTAGAAACCAAACCATTGCTTAAAAGACAATAAGAGGTTAGTACGAAGTATAAAACAGGAATGCGCTCCTACCTGAATCTCCGTCATGAAGAGGGAACCTCTAATATCTTTAAAACACAGGTAGTTATGTTAATGTTAATGTTAATGTTAATGTTAATGTTAATTTTATTTATAATGCGCCCCCCATCCAACTTTTACATCGGCCCGGGGCGCAGCCCGGGTAAAGGAACAGATAAAGACAAGGACAAGGACAAGGAACACAGAAAGCAAACAGACACAGACTACTTAAACGAACATCTCAAGGGATACAATTTACAACAAATAGGGAGTAGACTTAGGGAACATCATTGACGAAGAGGTGGGTTTTTAACTTGGCTCTAAAGGAGTCCAGAGTGGGGGCAGACTTGATGGCGGAAGGGAGCGCGTTCCACAGGGTCGGTGCTATCACCGCAAAGGCACGGTCACCCTTCCTCTTGAGGTTGGTGCGGGGGACCCTCAGGCTGAGTTGGGCGTCGGACCTGAGCCTGGGCCTTGAGGTGGAAGACAGGTCCAGGAGGTCCTTGATGTAGGGTGGGGCGAGACTGTTGAGAGCTTTGTAGACAAAGGTGCAGATCTTGAACTTCACTCTCTTCTTTACTGGGAGCCAGTGAAGGGAGATGAGGACAGGGGAGATGTGGTCCCTCATTTTAGTGCCTGACACCAGCCTGGCAGCGGCATTTTGGACTAGCTGCACGCGGTAGATGGTATTATCAGGAAGTCCAGCATAGAGTGAGTTGCAGTAGTCGAGCCTAGATGAAATTAGCATGAGGACGACCCTCCTCAGGTCACTGGGGGTGAGGAAAAGGACTTGATCTTGGCTATGATACGTAGTTGGTAGAAACATGACTTCACGACGGAGCTCACTTGTCGGTTAAGGTTGAGCTCGGAGTCAAAGATGACACCGAGGTTCTTGACATGTGGTCTGACAAGGGTGGACAGGCTTCCCATGTTGGTGCTGAGCTGAGTGATACTACAGTATATACATGTTAAACTACAGTATGTTCATGTTAAACTACAGTATATACATGTTAAACTACAGTATGTTCATGTTAAACTACAGTATATACATGTTAAACTACAGTATGTTCATGTTAAACTACAGTATGTTCATGTTAAACTACACTATATACATGTTAAACTACAGTATGTTCATGTTAAACTACAGTATGTACATGTTAAACTACAGTATATACATGTTAAACTACAGTATGTTCATGTTAAACTACAGTATGTTCATGTTAAATTACAGTATGTTCATGTTAAACTACAGTATGTTCATGTTAAACTACAGTATGTTCATGTTAAACTACAGTATGTTCATGTTAAACTACAGTATGTTCATGTTAAACTACAGTATGTTCATGTTAAACTACAGTATATACATGTTAAACTACAGTATGTACATGTTAAACGACAGTATATACATGTTAAACTACAGTATATACATGTTAAACTACAGTATATACATGTTAAACTACAGTATGTTCATGTTAAACTACAGTATGTACATGTTAAACTACAGTATGTACATGTTAAACTACAGTATGTTCATGTTAAACTACAGTATGTTCATGTTAAACTACAGTATATACATGTTAAACTACAGTATGTTCATGTTAAACTACAGTATGTTCATGTTAAACTACAGTATATACATGTTAAACTACAGTATGTTCATGTTAAACTACAGTATGTTCATGTTAAACTACAGTATGTACATGTTAAACTACAGTATGTACATGTTAAACTACAGTATGTTCATGTTAAACTACAGTATATACATGTTAAACTACAGTATGTTCATGTTAAACTACAGTATGTACATGTTAAACTACAGTATGTACATGTTAAACTACAGTATGTTCATGTTAAACTACAGTATGTACATGTTAAACTACAGTATGTTCATGTTAAACTACAGTATATACATGTTAAACTACAGTATGTACATGTTAAACTACAGTATGTTCATGTTAAACTACAGTATGTACATGTTAAACTACAGTATGTTCATGTTAAACTACAGTATGTTCATGTTAAACTACAGTATATACATGTTAAACTACAGTATGTTCATGTTAAACTACAGTATGTTCATGTTAAACTACAGTATGTACATGTTAAACTACAGTATGTTCATGTTAAACTACAGTATATACATGTTAAACTACAGTATGTTCATGTTAAACTACAGTATGTACATGTTAAACTACAGTATGTACATGTTAAACTACAGTATGTTCATGTTAAACTACAGTATGTACATGTTAAACTACAGTATGTTCATGTTAAACTACAGTATGTTCATGTTAAACTACAGTATGTACATGTTAAACTACAGTATGTACATGTTAAACTACAGTATATACATGTTAAACTACAGTATATACATGTTAAACTACAGTATATACATGTTAAACTACAGTATATACATGTTAAACTACAGTATGTTCATGTTAAACTACAGTATATACATGTTAAACTACAGTATGTTCATGTTAAACTACAGTATGTTCATGTTAAACTACAGTATGTTCATGTTAAACTACAGTATATACATGTTAAACTACAGTATGTTCATGTTAAACTACAGTATGTACATGTTACACTACAGTATGTACATGTTAAACTACAGTATATACATGTTAAACTACAGTATGTACATGTTAAACTACAGTATGTTCATGTTAAACTACAGTATGTTCATGTTAAACTACAGTATGTTCATGTTAAACTACAGTATGTACATGTTCAACTACAGTATGTTCATGTTAAACTACAGTATATGTATCTATAGTAAATCAATGCTCACCAGACTAGAAACGATACCATTGCTTAAAAGACAATAAGAGGTTAGTACGAAGTATAAAACAGGAATGCGCTCCTACCTGAATCTCCGTCATGAAGAGGGGCTCAATCTGAAGGTGAAGACCATAAGAACATGCACTATGACACTGCCGTACATTAACATTTACATAGAGACATGAGACCATAGAATTAGAATTCTTATGTCATGTGACCTTTTTGAAAGTCCAACTGGGGGCTGACAGTGAATTATTTTTTTAGCACAAGCAAAACCTAATCAAGCCCTAAGTTGGTTCTCTGGGGTGACCTTTGACCCTTGCCCTTGAACAATGACTCCTCCCAATCATATTCAGTTGTAATCTTCTGTCTTGTACTGTATTTGTTTATTAATGATTGGCTCTCTAATGGACATGTGGATTACCAACAGTTGCTTGTAGCCTACCACCCCACAAAATAAGTTCCTCCTGGTGAAAATAAACTTCTATCTATCTCCCTTACCCAACCCTTACCCAACGGGTGACGTCAGAGTTGGGCCATCCCAAGGATCGCATTTAGTTATCAATCCAACAGACTGACAAGCTAGGACAGTAAAACATGTCTTACCCTTATGGCTTGTGGCCCACAGTACAGACGACTGGACCTCCATGGCATCAACTGCCTGCTTGACACCGGCACCTCCTGTAGCACAGAATGCATGGACATAAAGACATAATGATGATGTCTTGTCTGTCTCTCTACTAACATACATACACCTAGACTAGAGACTGTCATCATTCTCTCCTAGTGGGAGACCTTACCTCACAGATGAGGACAGTGGGTGAGTCTTGGTCTGGTTGACCGAGGTCTGGGTTTACCTCACAGATGAGGACAGTGGGTGAGTCTTGGTCTGGTTGACCTAGGTCTGGGTTTACCTCACAGATGAGGACAGTGGGTGAGTCTTGGTCTGGTTGACCGAGGTCTGGGTTTCCCACAGGGTTGGTCAGGACACATTGGCCTTAAGAGAGCTGTCAATATCTTCAGTTGATTCTAGGGGTTAGATATTGATGTGTATTAATAAATAACAAGAATTTCATAAAATAAACATGAAAGGAATAGATCTGGGTGATAAAACATGTAACTTTACTAACAGATGTTATCGGCAATAATTGAAACTTCTGTATTAATTTCAGAAAGGTTTGAGTAAGATTGCTTTTCTATAAGTATAAGAGTATGCTTTAGACTAGAGTATAGTAAAGGCTTTCATGCAGTCCACTTATTTCTTTAGTGAATTTTGGACTGGACTGATAGTCCCTGAGTGGGATCATTGCACTTCTCACATGTTCACAAATGGAAAAAAATACTAATCGAAATATAATGTCTTTGATGAGCGTTATTTTATTTCTTTATTTTAAACTTTGTTTATTGGATTTTTCGAGAGCGTACAATTATAAACATTAACATAGTATTTTATAAAAAATAAACAGGTACATTTACTCTCTATAGAAAAGGCTCTTGTATAAAGGGATATGAGTCCAGGGTTCGAGTTATAAACGGAGCTTTGTGGGGGTCTCCAAAATAACAGTGCGAAATGTTCTCATGCACGCGCGCGAGTCATGCCCACACAGCGATGGGACTTAGGAGTTTTAATGAGCCATAGGCTACTCATTTCACCACATCAACACCACCACATGAAACAACAGCTAGAAGCGATAGTCACGGGTATCTCAGCCAATAATGTTGTTGTTTTTGCTATACAGTCCATTCACTTTCCCTGTTAGCACGACACATTGTCCACATCTCCATTTCCAGTGACATCGCATCTGACATAAATAATCATGCATGCTCGTCCATGAATTGTGCTTTCATCTAATGTTATGCTACTACGAGAATCAAGTGATTTGACATTAGAAATGAATTAGTTGTTCATCTATTGTGCAATGTGGTCTACAATCTGGGCACATGAATGATTGGTGAGTAGGGCCTACTGTCGCGCCATTCATCTCATTAAGTGAAGATGCAGACAGGATTTTACAGCGTTCCTTCAAACTATCGTAATTCATGAACTATATGCCCAATCTGAAAAATTCAAACAGTTTCTGAAAGCAGAGAAGTTGCACTTTTTGAACAGTTGAACTTTTTAAGGCTTATTACGGTAGTTCACCAACAAAAAAAGCACAGTGCTCAACGTGTCAGGAGAAATAAAAATAGAATCGGGGCTTTAACACATGTCAGCATTTCCCTGGTTGCGAGATCTAAACTAGTCTACTAGAACTGAAAGCGGCAAGTAACAGGCACTTAACATTACATGTTGTAAGGCTGATCTGTGCACGATAGTGCTGCATTTTGACATAATTCTTATCGCATTTCCCCCCGCTGATCTGTATAGCGGGGGGAATCTTATGACACGTAACTCCTCCTACAGTCCCGGGTCATTCCTGTATAGTGGAAAACGTCTCGTACCCAGAACTGTTCAAAAGCGTGCCGAAGCGAGCCGTGCTGACCCGGGCTGGCCCTGTAGTGGAAAAGCGCCATAAAGGGCTCTGCACACAGCGTGCGATTTCTGTTGCGCGTCAACGTTCCATTTTGAAGTTTGAATGGAAGTCTATGAGAACATCGCATTTACCCACACACGGCCCCGATTTTAATCGCACGGCGAACATTCGATTCCATTCATTTGACAGTGCGACAAAACTCGCACGCCGTGTGCTTTGTCCCATTCAAAATGAATGGAATCGAATGTTCGCCGTGCGATTAAAATCGGGGCCGTGTGTGGGTAAATGCGATGTTCTCATAGACTTCCATTCAAACTTCAAAATGGAACGTTGACGCGCAACAGAAATCGCACGCTGTGTGCAGAGCCCTTAAGGCTGCCCTGAACGAACCAGCTGTCTCCCTATACATACTGGAGGGGAGTTCTGCTACTTTCTTCGGAAGCACTTGGTTTTGTTTGAGCTCTGCTATTTCAACAGTTCAACAGTTCCTGTCATAGCAGGTGCAGCTGAATTCAAGTTTGGTTTCTTGGATGAAAACACGAAACTTTCCAGGCTTGTCGACTCGGTCGGCAGCAGTGGCCTTTTTTGGGGCAGTGTAGGTACCATATTTTCCCACTTTTCCGGTTCCGGCCATAGGTCCTGCCCTTTCCGGCCATAGGTAGCGCTATGATTCGCTGACGACGACGATGACGTACGATCACATGATGACCGCCATTTTTACCCATCAGTAATTTTGGCTGTTTATAGATCTAATCTCTGTAGCTACCTTAAGATACATGGATGTTGCGCGCGGATGTTGCGCGCCCTCCAGTGTGTGTGCACTGTCTAGACTGACGACAATGACGTAGTCTCACGAGAGTACTATAAATACCACCACGAGGAGGTGCCATTTTCGAGAGGGAGAGAGAGAGCGACAGAGAGAGACAGAGAGAGACAGAGAGAGACAGAGCGACAGAGAGAGACAGAGAGAGACAGAGAGCGACGTGAGAGTGTTTAGGTGTGAGAGAGAGAGAGATAGGTGAGAGAGAGAGACAGGTGAGAGAGTTTAGGAGAGAGAGAGATAGGTGAGAGAGAGACAGGTGAGAGAGAGTTGAGGTGAGAGAGAGAGACAGGTGAGAGAGAGAGAGAGAGAGAGAGAGAGAGAGAGAGAGAGAGAGAGAGAGAGAGAGAGACAGGTGAGAGAGAGTTTAGGTGAGAGAGACAGGTGACAGAGATGGAGAGACAGGTGAGAGAGAGTTTAGGTGAGAGACAGGGCTGGACTGGCCATCTGGCATACCGGGCATTTGGCCGGTGGGCCGCGGTAGTTTTGGGCCGAGCCGACCGGCAAAAAAAAAAAAAAAAAAAAAAGTTTTATTTTATTTTTTACCAGCCGGCCCGGCCGAAAGCTACCATCGAACGGCCCATAAATCGAAAGCTACCATTGAACGGCCCATAAATCGGGGACAGCGGCCCGTTGGTCAATTTTCTATACAGACACTGGGCTGGCCCAATCAACAGAGAGGGGGGGGGGGGGTCAGGGGTCACGCACGCACGCAGCACCAGACCGCGTCTCAGTTTCGCGGTAGTTTTGGGCCGAGCCGGCCAGCAAAATACATTTAGTTAGCCTGGATAGTTACTAGATAGATACTGAGAGAGATGGAGCGCAAAAGCACACTAAAACGGAAGGGAGGCTGGGAAAAACTTAGGGAGAAAAACAAGAAGAAACTCGAGGCAGATCCTGCCAAATGTGTAAACATTAGGGACATGTTTGCTGCACCCTCAAGTTTACCACAGCAGCAACAGCAACAGGTTGAAGAGGAGGCTGGCAGGGAGGAGCGGGAGCGGGAGCAGGGTACAGATACAGAGGATAGAGAGGATACAGAAGAAGCGGGGCCGAGTCAGCCTGTAACCGTTGACCCGGTAAGGAAAATATAGGTAGCTGTGTAGGGGTGTAACGGATCGCCCCCCACGGTTCGGCACGCATGTGTACCGCGGATCAATTGCAAAATGTAACCAAGTAATAATATTACTTAATATTAGTTAATATCCCTTGTAAATCACAATGTAGAGTTGCCATGAAAAGATAGACGCGACAGTTGCGTGCTTTGTTTTACTCTAAAGCGCAATGATAGGTTGATAATGGAAAAATAAATCTAGAACAACAAGGCTGCGTTCGTAAATTCGCTCTGGAATCTGATCACTGAGTACACTGGTCTACTTGCACTGGTACCATTGCTTACTGTATGTAGTCGTCTTTGTAGTGGTTTGGGGGAATACTACAGTTTGTCATATGACTGTACAGCACATTATATAAGACGAGTATATAAGGCAAGTATTTTTGTGCTGGTGGGTGTGGTCCGACCGATTGGGGTGGGCCCGTCTGGGCCAAAAATGCCAGGGCCTAATTTTTGTCCCAGTCCAGCCCTGGTGAGAGAGAGAGACAGGTGACAGAGATGGAGTTTGATACAGCACTCAAGTTTTACTTGATGCATGATATGTATCCTCCTGGCATGCCCCAGGTTGGAAACCTTAAATCAAGGATTCGAAAGGCGTCCAAGAATTACTTGATGAAAGGTAAGTCAGTGTGAATAACTATGTTATAGCCACTCTTGAAGCCACTGCTTGAAATGGCGAAAATGCATAGGCCTATATCAAAATTGAGTGTCTCATTAAGCATCTGGCATAAATTTGGCATAAATTCCAAGATGGCGGCGCGTTCCTATCATCGGTGCTTTTTAGGGCTTTTACGTACATTTGTATGTACTTTTTTATTTCAGTTATTGAAATACAACTGTGAACATTTCAAACCTGCTAACTGCGACACTTTAAATGAATGTGCAAAAATACTATGTGCAATATGACAACCCTTGTGTACATAAGGTTCAGATACAGGAAAAAGTTAGGATATTTATAGCATAGCATAGAGTACAGCACAGGGTTTTATTGTATAGTATAGTAGTATAGTATAGTAGATAGTGTACATAGCCTTTATTTATGTAAAACAGCTCTTTTCCCTTTTTTATTTTACCCTTGGCCCTCTTGTTTTTTTGTCTTTTTTCCTAGCACCAGGGGAGCCCCCCCTCCTAAATGTCGTTGTATGGTACCTGTACTGTATTAATGACAATAAAGACCATTCATTCATTCATTCATTCATCTGCTAACTATTATGTGCATAAAACCTGTTTCCAGTGGCTTTATATTTGCACTTCTAAATGAATGCTTTATTTTCCTGCTGCATCAGGTGAGGAGTTGTACTATAAGTGCAAGGACAAACTTTGCTTGGTGGTGTGCAACAAAGATGGAGTTCGTGATGTCCAGATGGTAACTTTCTTATCTGACTTGAGTTCTTGTCCATCATCTTTCCCAATTATGACAAGATTATCATTGTTGGAGACCTCAAAACCTACTTATTCAATCTCGCCTTTTAAATGTCTGTCTTTATTGTTGTTTCATCTGTTCTATTGTTGTTTTATCTTCTTTGCTCTCTGTGAAGCACATTGTGTCACATTTTTGTGAGAAATGGGCTATACAAATGAAGTTTGATTTGATCTGAAGGAGTGCCACGACAACCATGGGACTGGGGGTCATCCAGGGAGACGCCGAACACTGGAGAAGGTGACGGCGTCCTACCACTGGTTCACCTTGCGGGAGGATGTCACAAAATGGGTGAGTTTTTGATGTTATTAGTGCATGGTGTGTGTGAACATTGTAATTTATACACTGCCCATTAGCAATGATCTTTTACTCAAAGATCTCCAACTCTTGTGTAATTCTCATACTGACCACAATCTGATTCTGCACTGGAACACCCAGACCATCATACAGGCCGCGGCCCCTCAACCACAGCGGTTCTGCACCTAAGGCACTAAGCCCAGCAGCTGACCACCACCACCAACATGACGCCTCAACCACATCAAGAATTCTCTGACTCTAGATAATTTCCTCTGAAATGTCACTGTTTTAAAGGTTGATGCGTGCCCCGCTGTCAACATCATGAGAAAATAAAGACAGTTGCACCTGTACTCCATCCCATCCAAGTGAAAGAGGCATGGAGTGTCCTGGGGATTGATCTCATTGGTCCACTTCCCACCACTGCAAAGGGCAAAAGGTAGCTACTGAATGTTGGGCAGAAGTATGTGTAACCCCTTTTGGTTAAAGCTAGTGAGATAAGCTGACATCATGTATTGGATAAGTCAATAAAAGTTATGAAGCAAGTTTTTGGTGGACCCCATGAGGAATAGCTGCTGCAATGCTGTAGCTAATGGAGAACAATCTGCATTTTTCATTGCAGATACATTCTGACTGCAACCGACCTCTTCACCAAGTGGGTTGTGGCAAAAACCCTCTACACCAAAACAGCCAATGAGGTGTCCAGGAAGATAGTTAACATTCTTCTTGACTTTGGACTGGTAGAGAGGATCATTACCGACCAAGGACGGGAATTTGTGAATGAGGTACAGTTATGTATATAAGACACAGTGTATGTGATGTGTGACATTTGATAATTGTAATTTAATCTATTTAAGCCCCCAAACTGCTCAAGGGAGGGCTTAATGTACAGCTTTGATCTCAAACACATCTCAAACCCTGACAGCCGACACAAAAAGCAGAATGGTACAACACAGCTTGTCGTTGCGCGTGGGAAGGAAAAAAAAGGTACAACAGTACTTAAATAGTAGTGAAAGGAGCCTAGTGTTCTGAATAACTTGGTTGGTTACAAATACAAATGTGTTCAGAAGACTGAGGACTATCAGATGATTGTAAAACGTGGGTAGGTATGACCAAGCACCCGGCGCAACACTGAATGTCAAGGGTTAACACAAAGGAGCCCAGGTGATAACACTGGAAGAATTATGTACCGGTACACTGTAAGTAAGTAAGTAAGAGCTTTAGATTAAGATGTCAAATACTGGTTATCCAACACTATTGCAGGTAAGGGGTATGTCAGACACTGGTTATCAAACACTATTGCAGGTATGTAGATTCCATTTTAGATGTGTTATAGCAAATGGATTGATATCACATGATTTGCATACAATATCTCATACAATATGTAGTTTTTTCGTTGTCTCTGTACAATCTTAATCTGAATCTGACTCTCTTGTCTTCCTCGTCATGTTCTCATTAGTCATATGGAAATAAGTATTATACATAGAGAATGACACAAATCCACCATGTCTAAGACCCTCAAAGAAAACTGGTGATGCCTTATTGTTGTTGACATGATTACAGGTGCTAAAGATGACTTTGACCCAGTTAGAGCTTTAGGTGGTGGTGGTTTAAGGAGCTTGGCAAAGAAAGTGCATACATTTTAGCTTTAGTGACTTCTATCAAAGTAAAAAAAATCCCAACTATTATATCCCAGGTCAGGGCAGGTCCCAACTGCCCTCAAGCTCGCTGCTATTACCCCCATACTTAAAAAACCCGGTCTCGACCCTGACACCCCCAACAACTACCAGCCCATTTCCAATCTCACCTTCCTGTCCAAAATCCTCGAGAGAGTTGTTGCTGCCCAACTCAAATCCCATCTCGACTCCAATAACCTATATGAACCATTCCAATCGGGCTTCCATTCCAAACACAGCACTGAAACAGCACTACTAAAAATCACCAACGACATACTCCTCTCTGCTGACTCTGGCCACCTCACCATCCTCATCCTCCTCGACCTCAGCGCCGCCTTTGACACCATCAACCATTCCATCCTCCTCACCCGTCTCCAACACATTGGCATAACCGGCACCGCCCTCTCCTGGTTCAAGTCCTATCTCTCAGACAGACATCAAAACATCTCAATAAATAACAGTAAATCCTCCACTGCTCCAGTCACCCACGGTGTCCCCCAGGGTTCAGTGCTAGGCCCCCTCCTCTTCATCCTGTACATCCTTCCCCTTGGACAGGTCCTCCACCGCCACGGCCTCCGCTTCCACTGCTATAATGATGACACCCAACTCTACCTCTCTTCCAAAACCATCTCTCCTAGCACCCACTCCACTGTCACTACCTGCCTCAACGACATAAAATCATGGATGCAACTGAATTTTCTGAAACTCAACTGCAATAAATCAAAAATCCTCATCATCGGCCCAAAGTCCCTCACCCGTTCCACCCAGACATTCTCACTCAACATCGATGGCTTCACCGTAACCCCCTCCAACCACGTCCGCAACCTCGGAATCATCTTTGACCCCACCCCATGCCAACCAGGTCACTCAGGTAAATCTGCTTTTTTCCACCTCAGGAACATTGCCCACATCTGACCCTCCCTGTCCTTTTCCGCTGCTGAAACACTCATCCACGCCCTCATAACTTCCCTACTCGACTACTACAACAGCATCCTCTACGGTTTGCCTAATAACATCCTAAACAAATTCCAATAGGTCCAGAACTCTGCTGCCCGTCTGCTCACCTCCACTCGCCGCCGTGACCACATCACCCCTGTCCTCCAAAACCTACACTGGCTCCTGGTCAAATACAGGATCCAATTCAAAATCCTTCTCACCACTTACAAAGCCATCAACAATCTGCCGCCCTCCTACCTTGCCGACCTCGTCCCCCTCCACACCCCCTCCCGTTGCCTCAGGTCTGACGACCAAACCACCCTCAAGACCACCAGGACCAAGCTCCGGACCTGGGGTGATAGGGCCTTTTCAGCCGCTGCCCCGTCCCTCTGGAACGCCCTCCCCAACCACATCAGACAGGCCAACACCCTCCCAACATTTAAACAGGCCCTCAAAACCCACCTCTTCAAGCTTGCCTTCACCAGTTAACCCTCTCCCCTTCCCATGTGTCCCCAACACTACCTTAATTAGGCCCCTATACTTTCTTTTAATTCTTTTTTGTTTCTTTTTATTATTACTACTCGATCTTTTCAGTTTGTAAAGTGTCTTTGAGTGTCTAAAAAAATCGCTATTATTATTATTATTATTGTTATTATTATTATGTTGAATAATAATAATTATAACATATTCCAAAAAAGAATACTTCAGCAAGAATGTTGCCAAACTTGAAATGTATTTCCCTCTTTTATAAATCCAGGTGACAACTTGGTGTCAGCCCGTGGAAATAAACATGCAAGAAACCATGGTTTTGTCATGATCATTCCTATGTGCTATTTGGCTGGCTAATTAGTCAACCAAGGCTGGCCATGCACATGAATATGAATATGAATATGTCCATGTATAAAGCTTCTATTTCCTCACACATTGTGGTGCGCCATACATACTCAGAGCATATTCATACTCATACGGGTTTGAAATCAACCAAAAACGTTATGATATGATGAACCTTCAACGACAGGTTGTGATGTTCTACACTCTACCTGGACACCAAATTATTGGGAGTGAGAGATAGAGGGATAACCACATCTCGCACCGTGACATCGCCCCCCCCCTGTGGGGTCATGGGGGCAGTCGTGGGCCAGCTGGAGCAGGGCTGTTTGTGTGGTTGTTTGCAGCCTGTGGGGTCCTGGGGGCAGTCGTGGGCCAGCTGGAGCAGGGCTGTTTGTGTGGTTGTTGCTGTGGGGTCACGGGGGCAGTCGTGGGCCAGCTGGAGCAGGGCTGTTTGTGTGGTTGTTTGTGTGGTTGTTTGCAGCGGCGGCTCCTGCGGCTGAGGCGCTACAGGAAATGTGCCCTCAGAGATAAAGGCTTGCTGTAAGGCCCGTACTGTTAAACAGCAGACGAGACTGATACAAATACATTCCAATTTTGGTGTGGTCAGCCTTTGTGCCTCAGAATGTAGAGTGGGGTGTGAGTTAGGTATGGTGTGTGCGTGTGTATGTGTGTATAATATATGTGTGCAAAAAAGACCCTTAAAAGAGCAAAACCTTGATATTACAGTCATTTACCTACATCATGTCACTTATAAAATGAGTGATAAATCAACCCTTGTCTATTATACTTGAGTGATAAAGAGGAGTCTTTGTTACGTCTGTTCCAGCCAGTCTTTGCCATTCAAATGAGTACTGAAACCCTGATTCAGGCCTTTTTTTTATACTGACCTCTTCCTGTGCTTTTCCTTCACTTGGAATACATTTAGCTGAGACTGTTGATGTGAAGACGCTCTTTGAGTAGTTGTGCAAGAGACAATGTTTCTGCAGATCTAACAGACTTCCTGTGGTAACAGCATGTGAACATTCGCACATATTTAGTAATATGAAAGTTACTGATGCTGGCTCTTTCTTCTTCTTATCAGTGTTGTGCATAATGGAGTTATAATAAGTGGGCTTCAACAACAACCAGTCCAACAATAATCCATGATCGAATTTGGGTTCAATGTTGACTGCTTAGCAACAGTACAGAATTATATATTCAATCTGGTCAGCTTTGATTGAGGACAACAACAAACATATGCAACTCAGAACATTATTATCAATGTTTTGATTAGGGTTAGGGTTACGTCCAAAGCGCAGTCAAAAAAGTTGTCTTGTAACTTTGTGGTAACATTGCGCAGTAGTGTATGTTGCTAGTTGTTTATGTCATTCACATGGGTCTCATAGGGAATTGAATCTGATAGTTCACTCATAGTTCCTCATAGTGTGTGTGTGTGTGTGTGTGTGTGTGTGTGTGTGTGTGTGTGTGTGTGTGTGTGTGTGTGTGCGTGTGCGTGCGTGCGCGTGTGTGTGTGTGTGTGTGTGTGTGTGTGTTGCAGGCATTCATATGCTAATAGGCACATACTGTACATTGGTATACTTTGTAAATAATATTCTTTTGTCACAGCATTTCTCTTTTTGCAATTGTTTAGAATATACCGCTCAGAAGTTGGAATATTTGTGGAACTCCAATTGAAAATGTGAAACTGAAAGTTCAGAACAGCATATACAATAGACAGTTGGGGACTTTGCTCTAGTAATACCTCTGTGTGATTGAGTAAGAGTCTCAAAAAAGACAAATACAGTTCATGGCATATGTGTAAAATGTAGCAAAGACACATTTCAGTGGAGATTTGTGAGTCATCATTGAAGTATAATCCCTTGTTATGTTCATTGTCATGATAAGAATCATGCATCTTGTGTCTTGTAGTTCTCAACAGTTTCATACAAATCTAGTTTTGAATCTATAATAAATACAAAGCCATGTTAGTTTCTCCAGAGGATCAGGAATAAACAAATGATTGAGTATTAAGTGTGTTGTGACACTGCGTGAAATGCACTTTAATCCAAATAAACTTGATACGTAATCAACAAATATTCTGTAAAACATGACTGTGTCCTGCAACAACATATTGTATCCCTCTGATTACTCATGTTCAATCATAATAGATCTCTCTGTATGTAGTTACTTCCTTAAAAGGATGACAGTGTATAGTGCTGAACATTTATTAAAAGGGGAACAAGCCTTGTTACAACTTCACTTTTGGTTTAGACTTCTCTCAAACCTCTTGAACAACTACCTTTTATCTAAACAAACCTCTCGAACCTTTTGTAGATACTGGTCATACTGTCACACAATGTCCCAAAGGTCTGCGGCAAAAAATCCAAGCAAATCATATACTGTTGGTATGGTTCCCTCCCCTCCCCTTTAACTGGAAAGCAATCTGTGTGAGTTAAATATTAGGTTTAGCAATAAATACACATGGTTATGAAAGATTTTAATTAAAAGAAAAATACAACAAGAAATGTATTCACATAAATACTAGTCTTAATAGAGTTAAGTGAGTGAGACTCACTGCACACATTTTTTTTTTTTTTTAAATGTCAGAAAACCATGAAGGAGACCAACCCAGGAATCATCATATGATTGGCTCATGTCTTGTGACACCTCACTAGACAAATCACTAACCATCAGGAACTTGACAAAAGAGTGACACAATAGACGCACACAACGTATTCATGTATAATGAGCGGCTTAATGCTCACAGTGACACCATCCTGACTGCGTTTGGCCTCATAGTCCAGTAGGATAACCTTGGATGAAATACGTTACATTCATTTAATGGAGGAGAATTCTCAATTATACAATAATAACTGTATATTGTTTACGTCTACAACCGCAAGTTTTCAAAGTAGTCTGTATGCTGCCGGCTCATATAATGGAAGGCTATATCATTTCATCTGTAAGTATACTGTGTGGAACTTTATCATAGATAAGTAAGTGCATATGAATTCCAGTACAAACTGTGATGTAGGTTATTATCTACCGTAGAGTGACATGCAAAATGTAATTATGTTTGGGCTTTTCAATCAACAACTAAATAACTCTTCATAAGTATGATATTTGTTATGAATATACAGTATGTGCATATGTTATGCTGATATGATATATATTATAGTATATCATATATTCGTTTTAGTAAGACTAGTATTAGTAAGACTTTTAATAGAACAGAAAGTAATAAAATAAGTGAAATATGTGAAATCTCTACATTTATTTTCAACATTTAAGGGATGTTTGATCTGTTCTCACTCAAAGGTATCAGAAGACTTAATTCCATATGAACCCGAGATTTATCGACCACCCACAACCATCGAGTTGTACTCGTACCTCTCTAATCCAGAAAACTACAATACAGAGGGTGAGTAAAAAAGGAACTTAAAAATACAAACAAATATGGCAAAGAATGTCAGATTAAATTGTCTGTCAGAGAGCCTTACCTCTCTCACTCCTCCATCAGATAATGGATGGCAGTGTCAGTCTGACCGTGCCCAGTCCAGTGAGGAGAATCCCCATGGAAATCACTTCACTCTCACAGAGCTACAGAGTGTTCAGTCTCAACAGCTCCTTCACCCCTATCGCTATGGCGATGCTGAGCCTCTACATCTCCCCAGCCTAGACCCCGGACTTGGGGGCCTCTCCGTTCCACCACAAGTAAGAACCAAAAACCAGTAACATACAGTATTCATTCTGGTAATAAGATAATAAGTCCTGCTCTGATCAGCTGGACAGGTCATGTGCATAATGGGAAATAAAGCCAAAATATCAGATGGGACTAGAGTCATCTTTTTACAAAGGGACCAACAAGAAATGAACGATTCAGAGGGTGTAATCTCCACCTATATGGGAGGAGGACAGAGGGGCGCAGTGATAGGTGACGGGAGGTCGTGTTTTACACAGTTGTCTACAGACAGACGATTGCTCAACGTGTGCTTTTCCTGAGTGAACACACATTTAGCCACGCAGGGATTGCAAACTCACCAACCGCGAGCTTGTGGATATTTAATACACCCAACCTCATTATTGAGACATAGCTCCCATACAGCAATGACTTTAATTCAATGACAAAAATCTGAAGCACAGTTTCATTGAAGAATACAGTGGAGGAGGATGACACTACACTGTATTTGAGATATAAGTTAAGCACAACAGAGTATTACAATGCAGAGTGACCCAAACAAGTTTCTGGGACCTTTAAGGACATGCTTCTTGTGCGGTCAACAAGACCACACGCTATTGCTGAGTGCTAGGTTCTATTTTGGTGAATTATAGCTGCTTCCTCTTTCAGTGAAAGGGGAGTTTTGTTCTTTCCAAAGTAGCATATCCCATTGATATCAGGCCAATCTACGAAAAACAGCTTTTCTTTGTGGTACATGTACAATAGATGTGATCAAAAGCTCTTCCCTCCATTGTAATCTACATTGTCTTCAGCAGATGCCCTATTACACCCGCCTGTGTTACCAGTATCAGCCCCCCCTGTCCCCTGCCCATTACTGCTCCGAGGAAGAGGACCCAGGGGGCCACAGCCCCCCCCTGGAGGTGTCAGAGGGGGAGGAGGACTGTCTCCCCTTCTCATCACAGGGAGACTCCAGTGAGTACAGTACAGTAGCACTGATAGATGCGAAAAATCTGAGTCTGGGGGTGTTTCCCATTCACTACGTTGATCGCTGTCCTCGCTGTTTTAGTCCAACAGTTACCTGTCTGTCTCTCTCTCTCTCTCTCTCTCTCTCTGTCTCTCTGTCTCTCTCTGTCTCTCTCTCTGTCTCTGTCTCTCTCTCTCTCTCTGTCTCTCTCTCTCTCTTTCTCTCTCTCTCTCTGTGCTGTCCTCTCATAGGTTCGCTGTTTTAGTCCAACAGTTACCTGTCTCTCTCTCTCTGTCTCTCTGTCTCTCTCTCTCTCTCTCTCTCTCTCTCTCTCTCTCTCTGTCTCTGTCTCTCTCTCTCTCTCTGTCTCTCTCTCTGTCTCTCTCTCTCTCTTTCTCTCTCTCTCTCTCTGTGCTGTCCTCTCATAGGTTTGCTGTTTTAGTCCAACAGTTACCTGTCTCTCTCTCTCTGTCTCTCTCTCTCTTTCTCTATGTCTCTCTGTCTCTCTCTCTCTGTCTGTCTGTCTCTCTCTCTGTCTCCTTCTCTCTCTCTCTCTCTCTCTCTCTCTCTCTCTCTCTCTCTCTCTGTCTCTCTCTATCTCTCTCTCTGTGCTGTCCTCTCATAGGTTTGCTGTTTTAGTCCAACAGTTACCTGTCTCTCTCTCTCTGTCTCTCTCTGTCTCTCTCTGTCTCTCTGTCTCTCTGTCTCTCTCTCTCTCTCTCTCTCTCTCTCTCTCTCTCTCTCTCTCTCTGTGCTGTCCTCTCATAGGTTTGCTGTTTTAGTCCAACAGTTACCATGATATTTAACACTTTAGCCAAAATGATATGGATTATGAAGACATTCTGGCATTCTAATTTGTACTATACATCTTTCTATACTCAGGTAACAAGAGGAAGATCCGTCTGTACCAGTTCCTTCTGGATCTGCTGAGGAACGGGGACATGAGAGACAGCATCTGGTGGGTGGACAAAGACAAGGGCATCTTCCAGTTCTCCTCCAAACACAAGGAGGCGCTGGCCAACCGCTGGGGTGTTCAGAAAGGAAACCGCAAACGAATGACCTATCAGAAGATGGCGAGGGCTCTGCGGAACTACGGCAAGTCTGGCGAGATCAAGAAGGTTAAGAAGAAACTTACCTACCAGTTCAATGCAGAAATACTTAGGAAAGTCTCGACAGAAAGAAGGCAGTACTCTCACTAACAACTAAACACAATGTTATTGTCAATATTATCTGTCATTGGGACAACTTTTCATTCTCAGGAATCATTCATACAAAAGTATTTCATGAGGTTTCGTTTTTTTGTTGGTGGGGTTGCTTATTTCCTATTTATTAGTCTGATTTATTGAGCTCAAACTACTTTGTATTGTCTGCTAGTTTTTCCTCACTGTTTTTCATACACAGTGAGCTGTAGGATGTAGAATTTAGCTGCCAATATGTTATGTTTAGGATTTATTTTGTGCATTTGTATTGGTTTGTGTTAAATTGTGTGATTAAATGTCTTTCTCTGTTTCTGTGGAAAAAGCAATAAAGTATATTTTTGTGCAAATGCTCCTCTTTGCAGGAATTAAGCTGCTAATGTCGCTCTATGAGTAGAGGGCTGCAAGGGAATGTTCCTGGCTGCACAGTGTACAGTTGTTTTTACCTTTGCCTGCTTGCGGCTCTGTCATCATGTGAAGCGCATTGAGTCACATCTTGTGAGAAATGCGCAATACAAATAAAACTTGATTTGATTTGATTTAATGGTGAAGGATCAACACCGTCAGACAGTTATTATACTTTTGGTCTGTGTGAAGAAAATTGGGATCAGTTTATGTTCAAACAAGAAGGCAATTGTCTTGGAAATACCCAGGTTGTTACAACAAAAATCTGACCTTTAGATCACATTCTGGGCGTAAGCCACAGTACATACACTACTTGTCCTAACAAGATAACAAATAAAATACTATGTTCTCACTATAACATGCAGCTTATTAGATGTTTTCCTATTTTCAAATGCAAATCTGATTAGCTAATAGCTTTCATCATTGTCATCTTTACAGTGTGCATGGTTTCATTCCTTGATAGAAGACATAGTTTAAGATAAGCTCAACAATGATTAACAAGATGAAAGTGTCGATTTACAATTTACACCCTGCCTCATCATCAATCTGATCACTTCAATAAGTGATGAAGAGACTCAACTTCATGTCAGGTCAGTGTGGGAGAGTTGGAAATCAGTATAGGCAATAATATGCGATTTTGAAACCGTTTTGCATTTGAAAACATAACATTTCAAAACAAAAAAATGAATGCTCAAGCTATGTATTCATCCTCAACTTAATTAGCAAAACGACCATGTAATAAATGATGATCTATTCTAGATGTTAGGATATGTATAGCATAGCATAGAGTACAGCACAGTGTTTTATTTGTATAGTATAGTATAGTGGATAGTGTACATAGCCTTTATTTATGTCAACCAGCTCTTTTCCCTTCTTGTTTTTAGTATTTTTTTCCAAGCACCAGGGGAGCCCCCCCTCCCAAATGTCGTTGTATGGTACCTGTGCTGTATTAATGACAATAAAGACCATTCATTCATTCATTGATTAAAAGTAAAGCTATTCGGAGATTAGCCACACCCACAATGCAGTTTCGATGACGCGCTCTGTTAAAGGCCAATCAGAGGCGACGTTGTGTTTCGGTGCAAAGATTTGAAAAGGATTCAAATACTGTTGGGGAGACAAACACTCGCTACTTAGTATTGATCGTGTCGGAAATACACAACACATTTCACAATAGTTATTCCAAACGAATCTGTTGGACCGCGACCATGAGAAGGAGGTGAGTGAAACATTGATTCTGCTTTCTAAACCTGATCGCTACGTTTAGGCGGCCTATTTGATGTATAAACAGGAGGTTGTTGTGGCTAGCTCGCTAGCTGTTACTAGCCTAGGGGAGCGAGGCCAGCCAGTGTCTCTCTGTTAGTTCATAGATAAACAAACTTCAGTTGCCAGTGAACTTCGCTAAGGTAGCTGACTTGAGTTGATCATGTTAAAAACGATAGAAGCGATGCATTAGAACTGTATAACCCAGCTAACCGGTGTTACTCGCATCTCCAGAAGTAAGTTAGTATCAGCTAGCTGGTTCTTGGCTGGTTAGTTAGCCTGTAGCAGTTAGCTGGCTAACCTGCTGGCCAACATTACCTCCATACCAAAGGATCCTGTGATCCTCAATGTCCCGAAGAGCTTGTTTTCTAGCTGGCTTGGCAGAGGGCTCCTAAACTATACATTTCATGTGATGTGTGTATACAACTACATTTACATGTTTGGTATTTAGCAGACGTCTTATTCCAAAGCGATTTACAATCAGTACATTTGACTAAGCAAGTGAATCATCGATCCACCAGGCGTAGTAGCAGGAAGAGTACCGGTAATCTAGCTCAGGCCCGGGGCCATTGCAGGCATGATAATCGCTCACCTTTTGTCGATATTAGCCTTTTTGAATCCAAAGTGACTTCCCTGTGACTTCCCTTGAATCATATAGATCCGATGAGCAGTCTCAGTGATGGAAGGAAACATCTTCTATCACCATCTTCTAAATGTAAACAATGATACAACTAAACATTTTGTTTGTGTTTTCTAATTTGTCTCTACAGTGAACTCCACGCTGCAGAATCGGTGCAGTGCCTGAATAAAGCCCTGAATCGGTTGAAGGACATTTGGGAAGAGATTGGGATTCCAGAGGACCAGCGACTACAGAGGACCGATGTGGTTCGGAAGCATATCAACGTGAGTTAACTAAACTTTCAACTGATCGTGACATTAGAATTATAAGGTTTTATCTCAATTTTTGTCAAAATTGAGTTTTTTACATAATCTGATCCATTAGGTGTTTATTAATGCCTGTGTGGTGTTATTTTTTAAATGTAGATTTTGTTTGTTTGTTAGTAATTAATAAAATACAAAGATATAAAAACATAAATGGAATGTAAAAACTTTGACGCTCAATATCTCTGAACTACCCTAAACGGAGATAGAACCTTATAATTATAAGCTTGATTATAAGCCTATTTTAGCTGATGGAATTCTGACTTAAGTTTGCTTTTTGAACAGAACTTGCTGGACATGATGATTGCAGAGGAGGAGGGCCTCCGAAAGCGACTGCTGGTCAGCATAGACTCCTGTCGCAAAGAGCTTGCTACTTTGTATTCTGAACTTCAACTGCCCCCATTTGAGGTACAACCCCAGTTTAGAAATGTAATGATTTTGAAAGCCATATGTGACAGTGTGGCAACATCATTTTTCAGTTTTTTTACTACCTTTCATTATCTACCTGTCATCTGTCAGTGATGACATGCTGACATGTTTAAATATGTCAGCATTAAATATGTCAGTGATGACATGCTGACATGTTTAAATATGTCAGCATTAAATATGTCAGCATGTTAATATGTTCACAGACAAACATATGTGACAGTGTGGCAACATCATTTTTCAGTTTTTTTACTACCTTTCATTATCTACCTGTCATCTGTCAGTGATGACATGCTGACATGTTTAAATAGCAAAAATGTTTTGCTAATTCAAGATTCATGTTTTTTTATTGCCATGTGTGTCAAACGTTAATTACAGTACATCCTATTACAAGTAATGAAGGGGGGTGCTGAGGGTGCTGCACCAGAACCATAGGTTCTCAAGGCTACTTGTGGTCTTGACTACCTGTCCACTTTCTCACCTGGTTCTTGCTGTCTCTCTCTCTCTCTTTGGTGTGCTGACTCCATCCTGCTCTCTCTCCACCTCTCCCTCTCTATCCTCCTCTCTCCCTCTTTTGCTGTCCACCGAAAGGCAAACATAACAACCAGAATATGTATAATCTAATAAGAGGTATACATTGATCCATATCAATTTATAACATCATTCTAATTGTATATTGGGTTGCTGTGGGCAATGCAGTCAGATAATGTCATTTTGACTTGACTCTCTCACCTGAAAAACAATCTTATGTCCATCTATGGAAAAACAGACATTTCCAATGAGTGAGGGTTTGTTCCAATGCTTCAATCCACTTTTTTATTGTATTTTATTACCATAAAGCCCAATTCTAGCAGAATAAGACATATTGTATTATTACTACTACCATCTATTATTACTAATCACCTCTGAGCTAGCTAGTTCGTTAACACTATTCACACAATGGAACTAGACACTTTCTAGTCACCATGGAACTACAATCAGACACTTTCTAGTTAAGTCACAATAATAACGAACAATTTGAACCAATGTTTTCTGTCAGAAATTCAGAAATTATTTTTGCTACGGTTACTTACTTTGCTTACTTTCATCTGCTGACTTCTTACTTCATCTGTCTCTCTCTCTCTCTCTCTCTCTCTCTCACACACACACACACACTCACGCGCTAAACAATTATTCTCTGGGCGAAGCGCGAGACTAAATGCGGACCAACGAGGTGCATGTATGTAGGCTACTGGACCGGAGTGTGTAACATCATGACTGTAATTGGGCTAGAATGATTTCAGAAAATAATAATAATAATAATAATGATTATTCTTTTTTAGGTCGTGCTGAGATGAAATTTAGGGATACTCAAGCACCCCTAAAAAGCGTCTAAAATCGTCCATATCGCCAGATTCGGGTTGGGTGCGTTTAATAAACGTGGGAAGTTAGCCTGCTTGTCAGAGGTTTGGGGTCTACGTCCGTCCATTACTAAAACTATTATTGTTGGCCTTTATTTGCACTTACAGTAGAGACGAATGGCTTGTTTGAGATTAGCACGTCAGAGCGTGTGTGTGGAGGGAGCTGAGCCCTGCCCTTCGTGAAACGAGGAGACAAGCGGACAAGCGTGGCAGCAAAACGCACAGAGGAGAAACATTAAATGAGGGTGCGCATAAATTAGGCAAATGACACAGAATAAACATATTTCGACCACATAATAAACATATTTCGGCCATATACAACTGGGAGAAAAATATTATTATTAAAAAAAAAAAAAGACATTGAACATTTTTCTTGCGGGGGCGGGAGGTCCTGTTGGGGGGGCAATGGTAGGGGAAACACTGTATATGCAGTACTCAAGTTGTAAAAGAAAATCAGGGGGGATGGTGGATTTTATCATATGGGGACAATTTTAGCATTCCCACAGCGCCAGTGACTTCAGTGACTTGGTAAAAATGTCATTGCATGTGTGCGTGCCGCCTCGCCCACAGTATTTTACTCAATATGCGCAAAACTAAATGTTGAAATAGCAGTAATACCACGTTCATTAATAAAATGACATAAGGGATGGAAAGGGGGGGTGGCAGTTTTAAAAGGGGCATGATTTTGACTGTTTTTATTTCAGCGGGGGATGCCATCCCTCCTCAACTCGAGTGCTGGTTATACTGTCTTTATCTGTGTTAATGTTTGCATCAACCATTCTGATCTGTTTAGGGTGAGGAGGAGGAGGAGGAGGGAAGTACGATGTTGCAGCTGGAAAAGGACATCCGCACACGACTGGAGGTGTTGATGAAACAGAGGAGCCAGAGAATGCACGAGCTGAAAGCCCTGTGGAAGCAGGACCAGGATCTGTGTGATGTCATCGGTTCTACCCCCTTCTGCATCGACCGCGAGTCTGTCCCGTCCCTGGAGCAGCTGGAGAGTTATCGCTCATACCTGGACAGTCTCACTAAAGAGAAGGTATGCCTGCCTGATCATTCATGGGGTTTCTCTGGACTAGCTGTTGTTTTTCTGGACTACTCTCCAATCAGGGCTCCCACGGGTCCTTGAAATCCTTGAAAGTTTGTGAATTTGAGAGAATTTTTTTTTCTCATAATTGTTTTACGTTTTTGAAAATAGACATGGGTCATTGAAAGTGCTTGAATTCCCCTCTCCCCCTCCCACCCCCCCAAAAGATATATATTTTAAGTTTTACATAGCTCGTCAACTAGTAAATAAGTCTCTGTATTGCTTAACTTAACACAGTAACTTTACACATATTTCACAATCTATTGTTTTGCTGTGCTGTGGTAGAGAAGGCAAGAGTCCATCTAGTGTTCACACATTCAAGCCTCTCTTTTTAATTGTTGTCTGTGAGCGGATAGTTCCTATTATATCAATTCTCATCTAGATCTGTCTCAAACTATGCCGTGTTGGGTCCTTGAATTTGAGGGAATTGAGTCTTGAAAGTCCTTGAACGGTGCTTGAATTTGATGTTTCAGAAGGTGTGGGAACCCTGTACAATGATACATGGCACACTGCAACCCTGTAAACTGGACTTATCCACCAGAGATGCAACAAAGTGAACATGATATCGATTCACAATATACTTGTTCTATAAATCTCACCAGATAAATATAGATTTTTAAGTTCTTTAAAAACGGAATTATAGTGACGCCATTGTCTGATGATACTTTCCATTGTGTTCCAGGTGCGCCGTCATGGTGAGTTTGTGGTAATCAAGAAGCAGATCATCCTCTGTATGGAGGATCTGGAGCAGACGCCGGACAGCAGCTTTGAGAGGGATGTGGTGTGTGAGGACGAGGAGGCGTTCTGCCTGTCTGACAACAACATTGCTGCCCTCAACCTGCTGCGTAATCAAGTGAGTTGACAGAAAGACTTAATTTACATAAATCGACTGCACTTATGGTAAACGGACTGCACTTATATAGCGCCTTTATCCAAAGTGCTTTACAACGGCCACTCATTCACCCATTCACACACCAATGGCGGCCAGCTGCCATGCAAGGCGCCGGCCCGCTCACTGGGAGCAATTTGGGGTTCAATGTCTTGCCCAAGGACACTTCGACATGTGGCCAGCCGGGGCTCGAACCGCCGATCTGCCAACCTTGCGATCATTAGACAGCGGCTCTACCTCCTGCGCCACAGCCGGCAAAAAAAAACCTAGAGGAACAATGGACAATCATCAATGGTGGAAAGAAAATTAACAGTCATTTCTATTCACCTGATTCATGCTCTGAAAAGAATATCTTACATAATCATCATGGATAGCGAGACCAGACACTGTAGAAACATATTTCACAAGTATAAAACTATAGAAATGATCCCTGAAAGTATAGTCTTGTCATATGGGGGTGAAATCTAATATTATTACCCAGTCCAATCAAATCACACGTGGACATGTTTGTCCCGTCAGCGTGTTTATGTGTGAAGCTGATGGTGGATGATTGACGGGCAGAACAGTCAACAATCAGCTGAAGACCTCAAAAGGGTTTCACAACGTTTTACACTACAGCGCTGACTGTTTTGCTTGTGTTTTTTGCACTCTGCAACATCGTGATAGAACACACACACACAAAAGTCGTCAATGTTACTAGAACTGAGAGCACGTATGACACTTTATTTCTTTAAGTGAAATTAACACTTAAGGGACTGTTTATTATCGGTTATTTCACTTTTAATTATCCATGAGGATCCCCCTCTTGAGAGGGAGACCTGGGGGGTATTCCACGAAGCTCGATAAAGTTCTAAGCCTCGATAAAGTTCTAAGCCTCGAAAATGTTAGCTTGCGTTCGGTGCCATCAATGTGGCTCAAATAATTCGCTGCTTGGTTGAGCTTCTTCTGAGTCAGATATAACTGCTCGCGACCAGGCTAAAACACAGGCTATGGTAAGACGCGCGTCAAAAAAGGCTCACAGGCGGAAACTACATCCCGAACGACAGTTCCTCTTTTAGGAAATATTAGTTCCCACTTCACACGAGATAGATAGATGGATAGGTTGACTGTGTGATAGATAGATAATTTGATATTTTGAAAGTGTGATCGATCGATAGATAACTTGATATTTTGAAAGTGTGATAGATAGATCGATAGATCAATAAAGAAATGAGTGTAAAAAAAAAGAGTAAGGGCCAATCCCAATTCCCTTTTCTACCCCTATGGCTCGTTTTCGAGTGTCACTCGATTCGAAGGCAAGGCCTTCGAACACGTCACAAGCCCTACCCCTTGAAATCTAAGCCCTATGAATTGGGACAGCCCTTCACGGCGCCTACGTCATCGACGCGGTACGGGTGACGCGTTGTGTTGCCGGCGAATTCTCACATCTCGCAATGCCTTCTTCAGCTGTGTTTATTTCTGTTGCGTGTGCTATAAGCATCTATTTTCGTTTGTTATCAACACACTGTAGTGTTTAGACGTTCCTTTTTTAGTCTCTTCCGTCAGCGATGTATTTTTTGTGGACATCGCAATAATGACAATGAATGACTCCAACCAAAACACAGAGTATTAACCATCTGTCAGCGCACAATGTTCCTCCAAAGATACCTGTGACTCAATCCTCAGCCACCACATACACACGAGTCCATCAGTAGTCATAAAGCGTTGTCCAAAAATCACGTTACCAAGCGCCTTTCTCAGAACAATTCGTCGTCTAGAATCCAAAAATCAATCCATCATAGTCAAAATCAAAATCAAAAACGTAGAAAGAGGATCTCTTGGGGACACGGCCACATTTGCCCGTGAAGGAGAGATGACAAATAAGCGGAAACATTTCTCAGTAGAGTCGAACGGTGATAGATCATCATCCTTTACGCGTATCCTTAACTGTTACATTTCGCGTGTCATATGCCATCAGACATGGAAATATGTCAATGCGCGGCTGTCATGCACAAATCAGCTTGTAACGTTAGACACACTTATATCGGCATGATAACGTTTTGTTGTTGTTGTGCTTGTTATAAAGAAAAGGTCTATAATGCATTGAAATGAATGATACAACCCATTTATAATATTACCTAATAACAACTGCTCGGATTAGATTGCGGGTGGAAATAGGTCAAAATGCGCATCATGTACAAGTCAGCCGAACGTTTGATAGATAACTTTACATATGTACCATCATCCACTGTCAAACGCCACAGGTAATAATTGATTTATGATTGTACATCTCTGAAATGCTCGACTGTCATGCAGCGTTGCGTTACTGTAACGTTAGACACAGCACCGACATAAAAGCGATTTTTGGGTTATGCGTGTTGTAGTGACCGCTCGTTAGTGAGCAGAGTATTCGTAATTCACGGCGTTCCAGCCTGTACAAAGCACTGTTGATATGTTTGTGTTTACTCAATCACCCAGGCTGCTTAGCGGGTGATATGACGGGATATAAGTGGGACAAAGATGGATGAATGTTGTTGTTGTCAGTACGCATGCAGAGAGTGAGAATAAAGCACATGATTGTTTTTCTACCGGCAAACCGACTACATCGTCCAGTTATTGCCGTCACTCCTACAGTGTTATAAATAAAAGGTCTATAATGCATTGTAATGACATTAAACTAAGACAATAAGATGGTTATCATAATTTTTCAAATCTTTATTAATAAGTAATTACAGAGAATTAAAATGACATTTCCGCATTGAATAGAGCGACATAAGATTTCTGTAGATGATTCGCAATGCATCCTGGAATCAAGGGGTAGCGTACCCCTATCCCTTCAAAGCTAGTCTGGTCCTGAAATCGCTCGAAACGAAGTAATAGTTAGCCCTCCCCCTTACCCCTAGCCCTCGATGAAATATGAATTGGGACAGCCCTCGCCCTAAACGTGAACACGCAAATCGAGCCATAGGGGTGAAAACGAAGGGCTAGGGGTGAATTGGGATTGGCCCTAATTGTCTCAACTTGCATTGCTGTCATCACAGCGGTCTGGCTGGCGTAGTGGTTAAGGCAGCCGGCTGGAGTTCCAAAGGTTGCGTGTTCGAGACTTGACTAAGTGATTCTTTTTTTTTTTTTTTTTTAATACATTTAACCGAAGATTTCATGCAAAGGCTTCAAACACCATTGTAATCGTGTCAGTTCTTGTAAATTAGCCTGCACCATCATTTTATAGCCTACATACTTTTTTAGATGAGATTTTAGATTAGATTCAGACAACGAAATGCAGTAAAAAGTGCGTCTGTAGAGGGATTTGAACCACCGATATAAAATGATGAATAAATCCAGCGGTCGATACCACTAGGCCATTGTGGCGATATGACGGTTTGTAGCCTGCTGCGGATATCACCACAGTAGTAATATTCATTTATTAAAATATGAACATATAACAATAACTGGGGCTAGTATGACCTACGCATTTAATCGGTCAGCAATTTCTTGCCAAACCATTTCCCTCGCCTTGTTAATTGCGGCAGTATTGCACTATTTTACATCTTATTTTTCCGTCTTCATAAAAATCAATAATTCGGAATGCTGCGCAAATGTAGTACCCCTGCAGAGTGGAGTATCTTCATTTCGACAGATCGACTCTTCTGGGCTCTTTATGTCTGCGTGCACGCGCCCATATTGAAGATTTGTAAGCCTGTCTTCTGTGAACACTGATGACACAAGGCTGATCCTCGTTCGAGGAATCACCTGAGGCTTGAATTCCAATCTCGAGTTGCCCGAGCGCCGCATTTATTTATATCGCCGCTATACTGATCCACCTTTAGTGGAATGACCCCCTGGCCCAAGAGGCCATCATTCAGGGTTCCCGTGTTGGTCATAAAAAGCCTTAAAAAAAGGTCCTAAATGCAAGTTATTCTGTCATTAAAAACGAGGTGCTAGGTCTTAAAATGAGATTAGCTTGTCCTGCAAGGAAATCAGTCTGACCACATCTATTTATGCGGAAAGTAATCAAGCTGGAACCAATATTTATTTTATATTAATTATCCTTCAGGCTTTTTTGTCTGTATGGCAGTGAAATCCCTAATTATCACCTTGAGGATGACAAAAAGCTATCACATGGTGTCGCGAATAGGTCTAAAATTCTATTCAAGAATTGTATTCTATTCTAAGAATTCTATTCTTAAAAGGTCTTAAATTTGACTTGTAGGAACCCTGATCATTGCTGTTGTGTATAAAAGACGGTTTGGTAGATGTACCACTGATGCATTTTCATCTGTCAACACAGCACCTGACCAGTTTAGTTATGTTGTGTTTTTTCCATAGTTACAAGAGCGCAAGACTGAGAATGAGAACCGGTGTGTCTACTACCGCAACACCATCAAGGAGCTCTGGGAGCGGCTGCAGGTTCCTCAGGAGGACAGGGAGGAGGTCCTCTCTCTGCATATGATCGCGTCCAAAAAGAAGAACATAGAAGCTGTGAGCAAACCTTGAACAAAACGTTGTTGTTTTTTTGTGGGGGGGGGATGTTGAACAACATATACCAGGGTTCCCGTGCTGGTCTTAAAAAGCCTTAAAGCCTTCGGTCTAAAAACGAGGTGCTAGGTATTAAAAATGAGATTAGCGTATCCTGCAAGGAAGTCAGTCCGACCACATCTATTTACGCGGAAATGTATCAAGCTGGAACCCAAAAAATGGCAATTCGCTTCCTTTTTTGTCTGTATGGCAGTGAAATCCCTTATTTCATCACCTCCAGGATGACCCAACGCTATCATATGGTGTCGTGAATAGGTCTAAAATGATATTCAAAAGGGTCTTAAATTTGACTTGGAACCCTGATGTACACATATTTGTAACATTTGTAACATTCATCAGCTTACAACTAAGCATGTTCTTTCAAGGTGAATGGAATCAGGGTATCCGCGGTGTCTTGAAAAGTATTAAAAGTTGATAAATCAATTTTGGGAAAATCAAGACCCTTAATAAGTATTAAAAAGTCTTATCATGATTTTATGAGGTCTTGAATTTTTTAGATATTTTTCTGAATTAGAGTGTTTGAGTCCTAAAAAACCTTTAGTAAAAGTTATTTATTATTATTAGTTTTATTAAAAAACAAAGATGAACTGGAAATGTTGTTGTATGATAGTGGTCTAGTCTATTGCAAACTAAAACTGTTAAGTTAAAAATACTTAATGCTTACTGAATACTTAAAGTTACTGGTGTAAAGACAAGGTCTTTAAAAAGTCTTAGAAAGGTATTGAAATTAACCTCAAGATTCCTGTATATACCCTGGGAATGTTATCACTAAAGTTTGCGATTTCTTTCGGCAGCTGCAAGCGGAGGCCCAGCGTCTGGAGGAGCTCAAGATCAAGAACATGCGAAATGTGACTGAAGCCATCAGAGCAGAGGTGACCCTGTTCTGGGAGAAATGCTACTACAGCCGCGAGCAGCGCCAGGCGTTTGTGCCCTACTATGATGGTGAGCTTATTTTAGTTTATAAACATTTAGCAGTCTAATCGACTGCACTTATATAGAGCCTTATTCCAAAGCGCTTTACAACGGCCTCTCATTCACCTGTTCACACACACACTCACACACCAATGACGGCCAAGCTACCATGCAAGGCGCCGGCATGCTCATCGGAAGCAATTTGGGGTTCAGTGTCTTGTCCAAGGACACCTCAACGCGCGACCAGCCGGGGATCGAACCACCGACCTTGTGATCATTAGGCGCCGGCTCTACTTACTGAGTCTCAGTCGCCCCGAGAAATGTATGTGAACGTCACTCCCTGATGCATGTCTCTGCACAGATAACTTCACTGAGGACGTACTGAACATGCACGAGGCTGAGGTCCTGAATCTCCGGAAGCATTACGAAGACCACCGGGAGCTCTTCGAGGGAGTCACGGGGTGGCAGGAAAACTGGACCTTGTTCTTAGAACTTGAGGTGAGTACCGGTACTACAAAGATGAAAAGAACTAAATGAAGATGTTTTTTTTACAATGGCCTGTTGGTACAATTGATACAGATTGTGGATATTGGGTTATTGGGTATCAAGTGCTTCTGTATCAGTGTGGCTAAGAACGGTCCTCTTACCAAAGATGTTCTAATAAATACACGGTTCACAGAAAAAGGCAACCGATCCTTCTAGATTCAACAATCGCGGTGGGAACCTTCTCAAAGAGGAGAAACAGAGGGCGGACCTGCAGAAGAGTCTGCCGAAGGTGAGGAAATGTCATGGCTGATGTTGGGGTTTCTTATATGATATACTGTGTGTTTTTTGTATTATTGTAGTTGTTGATTGGGACTCATGTTGTCCTGTTTGTTCTAGCTGGAGAAGGTCCTGAAGGCCCAGATTGACCTGTGGGAGCAGGAACAGGGCCGGGAGTTCCTGGTCCACGGACAGAAGTTCCTGCACCATGTTCAGGAGCAGTGGGAACTCCTCCGCAAGGAGAAAGAGCAGGAGAAACTGGATAGGGTGAGGTGGAAGTAGGGATGCACCGAACATTCGGCCACCGAATGTATTCGGCCGAATATCGCAAAATAAAGCACATTCGGTATTCGGCCGAATGTGTGAAAACACAGAATGTTTACCACCGAATAGTGGGCGTGTTTTGATGAAGTTCCAGCGCCATCTAGTGGCGAAGATAATACCTATACTGATCCGATCTGGATCTCTCATAAACTGAACACGGACATTTCATTGAGTTAGATTCGTTCATTATTATTTTTGTAGCACTGCATTTTTTCTCTACAGTGTGAACACGAAGTGCAATTTGTTGAAGATATTCAGTGATATAAATATATAGATATATAAATAAACAAAGGACACCTTTTACACCCATTATGAGTGTTTACAGTGAGAGTGTGGGAGAGTTCTTAGATACTCATCTTTTTCGCAGCCATCTTTATTTTATTTATTGTGCTTTGTTGGTATAGACTGATGTCTGCTGGAATGTTCAATAAAAGTTATTTTTTTTTCAATCTCAATTTCTTTCTTTGAGAAGCATGAATAAAAAGCAAAATGTATTTAGTTTATGCAATGATAAAATTAAAAACTGCCGATACACATTCGGTATTCGGCCAAGTGTTTCCTTAAATTCGGCTTCGGCCTCGGCCAAGAATTTTCATTTCGGTGCATCCCTAGGTGGAAGTCAACCAGTGGAGGCTGGTGGAAGCAGAAATGTTGAACCATTTAGCAGGCGCTTGTATCCAAACGCGACTTTCAATTAGAGATTACAGGGACGGTCTCCCTGGATTAATTTAGGGCTAAGTGCCATACTCAAGGACACACTAGTGGTGGTAATCCCAGGTGGGATTTGAACTCATAACGGTCCTGATCACCAGTCCAACTCGCTATCCACTAGGCCAGTGGTTCTCAAACCTCTCCTCGGGGACCCCCAGCCGCTCCACATATTTGACCTGTTTCAACACCAGCACACCTGATTCAACCAACAATTATGGTTTGTACTTGATTAGTTGAATCAGGTGTGCTGGTGGTGGAACAGATCAAATGTGGAGCGGCTGGGGGTCCCCGAGGAGAGGTTTGAGAACCACTGCACTAGGCCACCACTACCCCACAAGAAATCGGATGATGGGCTCATTGTAATGCGTGGAATGGAATCAGGAATCGTTTCAAAGCTGTCTTCCGATTTCTGCTTCCACCAGCCTCCCCTAAATTCAACCAAACTACTTTACAGTTTCATAATTTATTAGTAACGATTTAAGACATTTTCTGAATTGTATCTGACTCTTTGTTCTGTGAAATAGCAACTGAAGAAAACTAAGCAGATCGAGACCGACATGCTGTATGGAACGGTGAAGATTACTCCATCCAAAAGGCGCCTAGCAGGGACTCCCACACCTGGCAAATCTCGTAGGGTAATTACCCAGTGTTTTCATCTGTTTCAACTGTGATTATTGTATTTTTTGTGATCACATTTAAACGGGAGAGGTTTTTGTTCTTGTTTGTTTAATTAATATTCCTAATATTTCCTTTTTTCCCCCAGCTCAATGCTACCTCCAGTATCTCCAGCTCCACTCCAAACAGCACCTTACGCTCCACCTTTGGAACCATGTGTCAGTCTCCAGTCCTCAGACCACCTCTGTCTGCCAGCAAGGTCAGTGAGCAGTGCCCGTCCATGCTTCATTTGCTCTGAGAGCACAGGAGCGCACACAGGGTTCAACAAATTTGATTGGACAAGACGGCATTCCATGAGTGCTGATCAGATTTCCAGAGCGTGTTTACGAACGCAGCCAATATCAAAGACCACAAAGTCCTTTTTGATGCTACTCTCTGATACTTACCATGTCTTACCATACTTTCCTATCTTAGATTGGTCTGGGACTGAGAACACCTGTGCGTGGAAGGACTCCCCGCACGTTGGAGGGGAACAAAGAGAACATGTCTCGGGTGAATAGGAACGCCCTGGGTGGTGTGTCAAGAACTCCAGCTAGTAACTGCAGCATTAACTCGGTTGCCAGCTCCTATTCACAATTTGCGGTAATTTCCCTGTTTTTTTAAGTCACTTGCCAACGTTAGCCCAGCAACACACAATCCAGTCATTTATTTATTGACTAATGCCATTAGGGTTGCCAACTGTCCAGTATTAGCCGGAATGTCCCGCATTTTGGGCTGGATAAATATACAGGACCTCCCATGTCCTGTATATTCATCCAATCACAGGCCCCCTCATGTGTATGTATAGTGTAAATGCGCCAATTCCTTCAACCCCCCGTGCAGTGCATCTTCAGTCCTGTATTTGGTAGTGAGAAAGTTGACAACCCTAAATGCCATGCACCAAAGCCTTACTCTGTAATGCAATACAGATATTTTGAGTGAGGGCATTGTCTAATTCAACCTTCTATTTTAGAAGGATTTTGTCAACATTGAATCCACCATAATAACCAGGTCTGTATGAACATGTATTTAACCCCATAACAATCTGAGGCTCTCCATGCTAACCAAATATGCATGTCAACGGTATGATAACCAGTTGAGTTCAAACCACTCATCAGCTATCTAAGAATCTAAGGAGACAATTCACTATCTGCAGTGCCTATAGAAAGTCATCATACCCCTATACTTTTTCTACATTTTGTTGTGTTATAGACTCAATTTAAAATGTATTAAATAAAAAATGTCATCAATCCACACACAATACCCCATAATGACAAAGTGAAAACAATTATTTATAATATAATTTAATTTCTGCAAATGTATAAAAATGTAAACACAGAAATACTGCATATATATATATATATCATGTGCATAAGTAATCATACCCGTTGCAATGCCACTCTTAAAATTAGCTAAAATGTCATCAACAAATCACTCAATGAGTTGACTTGAGTACATCTCAATGCAAGGATAATAGTTAGTTAAGGATAATAGTTCATGTCATTTGGAATCAATATCTTAGGGTCAGATTTGGGGTCTGATTTCCATAGGAAACTATTGTCCTTGCATTAAGATGGACTCAATTGAACTTAGAGTGATTTGTTGATGACATTTTTGCTTTTTAGCTCATTTTAAGAGCGTCATAGCAAACGGATGAATACACAAAGGTATTTGTGTTTCGATTTTAATAGATTTGCAGAAAAAATCTAAACGTGTTTTCACTTTGTTATTTTGGGGTATTGTGTGTGGATTGATGACAATTTCTTGTTATTTAATACATTTTATATTGAGTCTGTAACACAACAAAATATGGAAAAAGTGAAGGGGTATGATGACTATCTATAGGCACTGTATGGACACAGGGCTGTGTGATGCTGAGCTTTCTGTCTTTCTTGACTTTTCAACTAAGGTTTGGTCACTAAAATCAAACGTGTTTGGGTGTCTACTTTTAACAATAACTCTTCTGTACTTGTCTAGTTGAATGAATGATTTCTTGTTGTTGCTATCCTCTATCAGATCTGGCAGAATTTGAGTAGCATAGTAGGACATCAGCCAGTGGGACATTCAATCTGATGGCAAAACATTCTGATCCAGATAATATAAACGTTTAGAAAAATGAAATACTGGGCCTGGCTGTCTGAATGCTTGTCTGTCTGATTAGATGTTTGGGTCGGTAATACAGACTGTATAGGTTGATTGTCCCTCAGGATTAGTACATTGCTATGTACTGTGTGTGCAGGTTTAGTTTGTATGCCTTTTATGTTGGTTTTAACCCTTCTGTCTCCTTCCACAGCGGGACCTCTCAAAAGGTTCCAAGCCAAACTCCCAGACAGGACATCTGAACTCCACTGTCACGCATCTGTGAGTGCTCAGGACTGCACTGCACTGGAGTGATCCATGGAACAGTGCTCTGTTTGTCAGAAAATATGTACCGTAATATATATTTTTATTGATTTTTTTTAAGGCTCTTGAGCTTTAGACACTAATCAAGGTGGATGGAGGTCAGTTATGCTGAATTACATGTGTTTTTATGAATTTTTTAATGAAACGTTTTTTATTAACGTTTTTATGAAACATGGGGATCCTTTCTTCATGACACTCCCATCATTTTAATCGTCCAGGTTGGAACTAGGGCAAATAAAATTAATTAAATCTGTATACGATATGAACCATGAGTATTCTGTCATTGGCTTTACAGTACACTTGAATAACCCACTAGTGGTTTAGCATTTTTAATAGTCGGCACAGCTGGAATGACGATGCGTTTGTTTTATCAATGTATGTTTTTATCAATGTCATTTTCTACTGGTGATTTGCACACTGTAAATAAATGTTTTGTTCGTTTAAAAAATAGCCTCAATCTCTCCATGATTATGAATGAAGTCAATGGCAGGGTGATGGGGTTTCATTCAAGCCACATTCTTAAAGGGCTGATATTCACACAAGTCAGATATTTTCTAACCATGAATGTGTGGAAATTCTGTTATATACTTTTTGTTTGTATAGCTTTGATCTTTGTGGTTGGGCAGTGGGGAGAAATGGATTGTGATGTGTTATTAGGCTGCTGGTGCTACTGCATACCAGCACGAAATCAGACCACACGTCTAGGCCACTGCTGTGACTACCCTCTCTGGAAGAGCCGACAGTATGTGCGGGTCCTTCAGTGGCAAAACAACCCTCCTGTTGCCATCATCAGCTGAGCCTCTGTCCATCCTCCACTCTGTCTATCCTCCACTCTGTCCATCCTCCACTCTGTCTATCCTCCACTCTGTCTATCCTCCACTCTGTCCATCCTCCACTCTGTCATCCTCCACTCTGTCCTTCCTCCACTCTGTCTATCCTCCACTCTGTCTATCCTCCACTCTGTCCATCCTCCACTCTGTCCATCCTCCACTCTGTCATCCTCCACTCTGTCTATCCTCCACTCTGTCTATCCTCCACTCTGTCCATCCTCCACTCTGTCTATCCTCCACTCTGTCCATCCTCCACTCTGTCTATCCTCCACTCTGTCTATCCTCCACTCTGTCCATCCTCCACTCTGTCTATCCTCCACTCTGTCCATCCTCCACTCTGTCCATCCTCCACTCTGTCCATCCTCCACTCTGTCTATCCTCCACTCTGTCTATCCTCCACTCTGTCCTTCCTCCACTCTGTCTATCCTCCACTCTGTCCATCCTCCACTCTGTCTATCCTCCACTCTGTCCATCCTCCACTCTGTCTATCCTCCACTCTGTCCATCCTCCACTCTGTCTATCCTCCACTCTGTCTATCCTCCACTCTGTCCATCCTCCACTCTGTCTATCCTCCACTCTGTCCATCCTCCACTCTGTCTATCCTCCACTCTGTCTATCCTCCACTCTGTCTATCCTCCACTCTGTCCATCCTCCACTCTGTCCATCCTCCACTCTGTCCATCCTCCACTCTTGGGTTCTGTCCATCCTCCACTCTTGGTTTCGCTGCCATTAATGTTCCTTCTCCCGTCTAATTCTATAGTAATATAATTGCTATCCTGCTATGAAGTTATGTGCCTGCTATATGTAAATGCAGTGGTTCCGACTTTCATTGTGTAGCTACTGACATGTTACACTCAAATAAAAAGTCAGAAGCGAAATGACGTTTTTATTGTACAGTAGTGCAATGAACATCATGAAATAATTACATCATTGCATACTGTGAAATTGTCGAAATCTATTCATTACTTCCAAATTCAAACATGTATCGTATCAAGCTTTTTTTTCTTTAGTTCATTCTGCATCATGAATCTACATATTGAGATCTAGAATAAAGGTTACAATGCTGCCGCATTATAATATCCTCCAGCTAATAACCAGTAGAACAGATATGTGGTCAGATGAAGACTATGAGGACACCTGGGTCATCAGGTCCTCCAGGGCCCGCTCTCTGTGGTTCCCATGGACCAGCAGCACTTCTTTGATGGCACTCTGCTGGAAGCCCATCTCGTTGAACTGGGTCAGAAGGCTCAAGAACTCTGCAGCCTGAAATAAATTATGGAGTGGCAACATGAGGCACTTGGATTAAAGACCCGCCCTCCAGTCAGAACAAACAACCCCCAACAAAGTGAATTTTCAAATTGTGTCTCTACTCAGGGTTCCCACGGGTCCTGGAAATCCTTGAAAGTTTTGGGATTTGAGAAAAAGAAATCAAGGTCTTAAAAGTTTTTGAAAATAGACATGGGTCATTGAAAGTGCTTGAATTCCTCTCTCTCTTTCTTTTTAATTGTTGTCTGTGAGCGGATAGTTCCTATTATATAAATTCCCATCTAGATCTGTCTCAAACTATGCCGTGTTGGGTCCTTGACTTTGAGGGAATTGAGTCTTGAAAGTCCTTGAAAGGTGCTTGAATTTGATGTTTCAGAAGGTGTGGGAACCCTGGATACTTCATGTATTGACATTAATTAATATTGCTCCAGGAAACGTTTGGAGCGGCTTCTGAATACAGTGTAAAGAGAACTGAAAGTCTTAAAGAAATGGTTTGATATTAACATTGAATTCAAGCAAACCAAAGTTGATAATACTTGGTGATCGGCAAATCAATAATCAAGTTAAAATGATGATCAATGATGTGATGAAATAGAAAGAGTGTATGAAAATAAATGTAAGTTGGAAATCACACATTCATAATGTAAAAACAAAAATGTCTAAAACCATTGCAATATTATAGAAAACAAAAGATATCTTGAATCGGAACTCACTATATATACTGTATTGTTCTCTCATAGTTCCATACGTTACCTACTGTGTGGAGGTATGGGGAAACATATATAAAACCAATAATAATAAAATTCTCATGCTACAGAATAGAGCTATCGATCTAAATCGATCAGATTATTACGAACCAACTAGCATACTTTTTATTAACTTACATGCTTTTTAAAAACTGCACCGATAATGTACAAAGCACAACAAAGACCTTTTAGGTAATTTTTTGTTTTGTTTTCCATTTCATTTAATGCCTTATTGATATGTATTTTCTATGTGAAAAAAGGACCAAAATAAACTACTACTACTATTTGCCTACCGAAGCATTTCTATTAAATATCATTATTGCTGGCTCTCTGTCTTAATTGATGAGTGATAAGTTGTGTAGGTTCAGTGCCTGGTCACACATCACCTTGCTCTCACAGTTCTGGAACATCTCCAGGGCCTCTTCTACCTGTGCCTCGTCGTAGCCCAACTTACACAGCCGGTCAGTCGCAACCAAGTAGCTCAGGATCTGTGGGGAGAAGAGAGTAATCATGGTTGTATAGTTGTACTCTCAGTGTCCACAACCCCGCCCTGGGATACAATGACTCTCAACCTTACTGCACCTATCACTATCATTTGTCATGTTCTTATATCACTATTTGCACTTCTGGATAGATGCTAAACTGTATTTTGTTGTCTAGTACTTGTACTCTGCCATCACAATAAAGTTGAATCTTATGTAATCTAATCTAATTGTCCAGACACCCCTTCTTCTCTCCTCCTCCCTCCCCACCACTTCTCTCCTCCTCCCTCCCCACCCCTTCTCTCCTCCTCCCTCCCCACCCCTTCTCTCCTCCTCCCTCCCCACCACTTCTCTCCTCCTCCCTCCCCACCCCTTCCTTCCTCCTCCCTCCCCACCCCTTCTCTCCTCCTCCCTCCCCACCACTTCTCTCCTCCTCCCTCCCCACCCCTTCTCTCCTCCTCCCTCCCCACCCCTTCTCTCCTCCTCCCTCCCCACCACTTCTCTCCTCCTCCCTCCCCACCCCTTCTCTCCTCCTCCCTCCCCACCCCTTCTCTCCTCCTCCCTCCCCACCACTTCTCTCCTCCTCCCTCCCCACCCCTTCTCTCCTCCTCCCTCCCCACCACTTCTCTCCTCCTCCCTCCCCACCCCTTCTCTCCTCCTCCCTCCCCACCCCTTCTCTCCTCCTCCCTCCCCACCCCTTCTCTCCTCCTCCCTCCCCACCCCTTCTCTCCTCCTCCCTCCCCACCCCTTCCTTCCTCCTCCCTCCCCACCCCTTCTCTCCTCCTCCCTCCCCACCCCTTCTCTCCTCCTCCCTCCCCACCCCTTCTCTCCTCCTCCCTCCCCACCCCTTCTCTCCTCCTCCCTCCCCACCCCTTCTCTCCTCCTCCCTCCCCACCCCTTCTCTCCTCCTCCCTCCCCACCCCTTCCTTCCTCCTCCCTCCCCACCCCTTCTCTCCTCCTCCCTCCCCACCCCTTCTCTCCTCCTCCCTCCCCACCCCTTCTCTCCTCCTCCCTCCCCACCCCTTCTCTCCTCCTCCCTCCCCACCCCTTCTCTCCTCCTCCCTCCCCACCCCTTCTCTCCTCCTCCCTCCCCACCCCTTCTCTCCTCCTCCCTCCCCACCCCTTCTCTCCTCCTCCCTCCCCACCACTTCTCTCCTCCTCCCTCCCCACCACTTCTCTCCTCCTCCCTCCCCACCCCTTCTCTCCTCCTCCCTCCCCACCCCTTCTCTCCTCCTCCCTCCCCACCCCTTCTCTCCTCCTCCCTCCCCACCACTTCTCTCCTCCTCTATCCTTATTCTTTGTTAAAATCCAATAGAAATAGTAAAAAGATTACCCCCCTAAATGTACCCCCTCCTAATTCTTCCTTCTTCTAGCATTACGACTGCCAATGACTCCTGGCCCTAGCATAGATTACTTTTTCTTTTAATGACTAATGCAATGACTAAGTTAGACAAATGTATTTTTTGTCATTCACTTTGGATAAAGGCAGAATCTGCTAAATGCCCAACATGTAATGTAAATAGTAGAACCAGAAACGTTGAGTTGATAAACAACATGTTTTATAATGTTCAGCAAGGGGGGACAATAAACAGGCTACATGACATGACTGCCAGACACCTCCGTACATCCTTGGCAGAGAGGATCCAGGACTTGACACAGTCAGAAAGGCCTACCTGCTCGGAGCTGCGACAGCCTGTTTTCTGCAGAGCCAGGATGGCTGTGCGTAGAGGGTAGCCCTGCTCCATGATGGCCTCCAGTATGTCCCTCTCGTCCTGGCTGAGGGCTGACAGAAGCTCTGGAGACGAATCAAAGAAGATTCCGAATGAACCGCGTGACCGTAAAACCTGTAGGAGCGGGAGCGGGGAGGGCAGGCAAGAACGAGGTGGTCAGGAACAACAAAGTACACAATTATTGTCCATCATGGTATTAATAACACAGAGCAGAGGAATGATAGAGTCCTGTGGGGTATTCCATCAACGTCGCTAAAGGAAAATCCAGGTTTATTTTGGATAAGTCACACGATCCAAATAAACCTCGATTTTCCTTTAGCGACAATTGATGGAATACCCCCCCGATCGATGTACGAGAGAGGGTTCGCTAACCTTCTGCCTGTGGTTTTTAACGACGGGTCCAGCTGAAGAGGGCCGTTGCTGCTGCGGCCTGTTGGGTGAGGAGGGGCAGTGGAGCTGAGTACTGGAGCCGAGCTTTCTGCCCAACAAGTGCGGTCTCTTCTTGCTGTGCCTCGGGTCATGGCACAGTGGGCTGCTGACCCGCGCCTGCTCCAGCGACGCCTGCCTGCAGCTCTGGACGCAGGACGCCGAGGCCGTTCTGGGCCGGACCCGAGGGGACTGAGGGGATTTCGAGGGTTGAGAGGAGGGCGCAGAGCAGAGATGAGGGTCTTTGGCTCTGGAGGAGGGTGGGTGTTTCGGAGCGGTGCTCCGCGACCGCCCTGCGCCCTGGGGACGAGGCGACTGAGTGTTGTTATCGTCCGTGGAGGAGGCCTCGTCGTCCTCCGAGTAGCCAGCTTCGTCCTCCGAGTCGCAGGGGACGAAGCGCGTGCTGCGGAGGTGGCGGCGGCGGGCGTCTGCAGAGTTCAGGCTCTGGCTCCGGGGACGGTGGCCACTGTTCTTGCGGCTGGATATCATCCAGTAGGGGGGGCAGGAAGGGGGCATCGGGCTACCGTGTAGCCTGGCTAACTGGGCTTCCCTGGCGTAGCCCCCCGGTAGCCCAGTCATGACCCAGTGCTCCACGGTGAACTCATACTGCCAAATAAATCACAAAACAATGTCATATAGTATGAAGCTAACTGTTTCAAACAACAACAACAACAACAACAACAACAACAACAACAACGGGATGGGGTCAGGGACACCTACAATACCAATAATCTTAGTCAACTCTTATCCTCTTAAAGTTCATTTAGTTCTGGTTCAATTTTCCCAACTTTTGCTGCTAAGGAATGTATGCTTTGTAGAGAAAGAGGTTCACTTCAATTAGAAACCAATGATGGCAAATTTTCGGGTTTTCTGTACAAAAGAAGAGATTTGGTGAGGCTGCATTCTCATTTTATGCACCCAAATTGTGGAATGCACTGCCAGTTTACATTAGGGATGCAACCTCAGCACATATGTTCAAGTCAAGACTAAAAACCCATCTTTTTAATATTGCCTTTAAATGACTAAATCATTAAATGATGATTATATAATGATTGGAGCACTTTGAGCTGCAACGTTTGCAGGAAAAGCACTAAACAAATAAAAAGTTATTATTGTTATTATTATTATTATTATTATTATTATTATAGGGTGAATTCAGGTATTCTTGGACATTGGGTAATGTTGTAATGTAATGTAAAGTTCCAGTCCCTTTCTGTGACATCGCCCCCATGAAGTGATTTCAGTCAAATGACGTCCACGCTCAACCAACAGTATAGTAAAAGTCCTGTTGACCAGGTGTTGTTATAACAGGAAATAAACACACGTCCCAGATTAGCTGAATACCCCCTCCACATTGTTCATTGTATTGGTCTAACCTCTGTGTCTCTCAGTATCTGGAGGTGGTCTGGTACGGTGACCTCTGGGGCTGTAACCAGCTGTACCTCTGCCAGGGGCTCCTCCAGTGAACCCAGCAGGGTCTTAAAGGGAACCTCCTCCAGACTATTCATTCTGGAGCCAGAAAACACACACACACACACACACACACACACACACACACACACACACACACACATTAGAGGACAACTGCATTTCCCTGAACCAATTAGCAGATGAAAAAGAAAAAACGAAATGCTGTCAGGTGATAGCGTGACAGAATGCAATGCAATGTGAATGCAATACCTACTAGGTATTTACCTAGTAACATGAAAAGGTCTTCATGAATATTAACGAATGGCAAGCTGCTCTCGAGTTGAACGTCTTGAATTATGGATCACAGATTCTCTGCATTTCATAGGCACTCACCTCCTTTGAAAACGGTCCTCTCCGAGGTCCACTGCCGTGTGAATTAACGGGGACGTACTGTACGGTCAATTACTAATTCTCAGACACGATAACACAGGCTAATTCTCTTGATCACTAATCCCCTGACATCATCAGTATGTTGTTTACTATTAGCTATTAGCAAGGACCTGTTTCTTTTTAAGAAGGGGAGATAATTAAAGTGATCTCCTTGTTGACATTGGTCTTGGGATATTATATAAATATTATGCATTCTTCTAGAGCTGTTGTTAAAGAACATAAAGGCAGAGGTGGGTTTGCAGATTAGGTTTTGATGAATGAAATCAATGGCAACTTTATCCAGACAAGGTTGTGTGGAACACCTGTTTTGGACAGAAACAATAACACAGTTGATTGGTTGTATCTGCTGCATTCACCTCTAGACTGTGTCATCCGTATTACGTGTGTGGACGAGGACGTGATTAGTGAAACGCTGATGTGTTGGAAAACAGGAGAGTTTCCAACACCTTCAGAGATTAAACATGAGCTGCTTAGTTATGAACACAACACATGCTCTCTACCAAGCAAGGCAGAAATACATACAGGGGTTCTATGGTGCCCTCTAGTCGGTTTATGTAACACTGCATGTCATAATTCATACAAATAACAGAAACACCATGATCACTATTAAACTAAATGCACTACATAACAAAAGGTCAAACCAAAACAGGAATTCTGTACAGAGATATACATTTTATTTATATATTTAAACAATCACATCAATAAATTTGAAATTCACAACTTTTGGGCAGTTTTTTTTTTTTTACCTTTAAGAACCGAGAGCGCTTTCCAAAACTTCAACAACAAAGAAGGTAGAAACCGAAGTAAATCTCATCATTTAGCACTAAAGAGGACAGCAGCATGGTTCAGTCTGAAGACTACACTGAAGTGAAGGCTTAATCACAGAAATGTCTATCGGTGTTCCGTTTAGCTACATGACAAAGCATCACTAAAGGTGAAGTGGGGTTTGTTATCTTAACTCAATACAAGAACTAACTCTTACCCTATTGACATTGTCCCGTGATACAGCAGTTTGAGACAATCATACATTCCCTAAAGGGAGAGAGAGGGCAGAGGGAGCAAATAATAAAACACGTAACAATAACCATTAGTTGACGATTTAAAAAGGTCTACTACGTTCAACTGCTTTGCTTAGTGGTGCTGGTGGTTGATTGTACACTGTGTGATACGCTGTCCTAATTACAGGTTGCCGTGTGATACAAACCGATTCTAAACTCGACCCAAGCAGTACTGCTTAACATGTATAGCCCAGTGTTAATGAACACCATTATTAAAATGGCGGGTAGAAGAAAACATCCAAATACTGATGTGCTCATGGAATATTATGCCCCAGTGACAGGAGGCATCGGCTGTGTTATGTAACATGAAAACACTCAGATTAAACATTCCTCGCTCTGTCTTCAAGTGTACAATATGATCCCTGGTGCGGTGATTTGTTTCCCCTCGCCATTTCATTCTCACCCCACAAAAAAGAGAAAACACTAAATCCTTTAAAGAATAAAAATTGCATTATCTTTTAGATAAAGTAATACCAATCGGCAAAGATGGAGGATACACTTTTAAAGTCCAACTGGTTAGAACAGTTTTTCTTACTCCTTTTACTTTAAGAATTAACATCTGATGCATGGGACCAAAAAAAGGTACTTCCGGATTCGAATCTTGGTTCATTATGCAAAACACTTCTCAGAGACGACCGACAGGGTTTCATCCTTCAGGTTTGACTACAGCACAGCCTCCACAGCCGCCGTGTCGGGGGTCTCAGGGGGGCTGGAATATGTGGAACCCTCAGCTGGTTCCCGTCTAAAGGGTCTAGGTGAGGCTAATGATTCTAGATTGCACTGTGTAATTAGGAGTTCTTAAAACGGGGGAAGCGGAGGATCAGTTCTTGGCTGCGTCGGCCTGTCGCGGCCAGCTCTCCTCCTCGATGCCAGAGTCGTACTCCTCCTCCGACGACTCCTTTGCTGGCGCCCTGGAAAACAAACAAAATGGCAACTTTAGTTCAGGTTTCAGACCTCATGACCTCCCCTCGCTGGGCCTCGGTGTACAGGAGGATCTCTGATGAAAAACAACAACAACAACAAAATGTAAATCCATCCGTGAGAAGCAAGAAGTGGAGGCTGGTGGAGGTAGAAATCAGAGGACGGGGTCATTGTAATGAATGGAATGAGGAATAGCAACATTTGATTCCATTCCATGCATTAGATTGAGCCCATCCTCCCATTTCTGCCTCCTCCAGCCTCCCCTGATGAGGAGCTCAAACATTGGGATTAACTGACCTGGTGTATATGGGTTCTGTTTTTCCTTGGACAACCTCTTTGGTCAACTCCACCCCGATGATGTCAGAGTGAGGGACCTCAAACATGGGTTCTAGAAGCAGCACCTCCTATGAGAGACAGAGGTCTGTGTGAGACAACTGACCACATGGCATGCATGTCAGAATAATAACACACTAGACTTACAGCGCTTTTCTAGACACTCAAAGACACTTTAAAAAATGAAAAGATAGAGTAGTAACATTAAAAAATAAAAAATAAAAAGTATAGGGGTCTAATTAATTTTTGGATTACTAAATCTACATCTAAGTGTCTTTGTAGGACAATCTACTCTGTATACTGCAATTACACCTAGATTTCGGGCGGAGAAGCGGCGAACAAAAAGTGGTAATATCAAATCTATCATATCTATACATCATATAATATTATAATTTTTAGATGACTAAATCTAAGTGTCTTGGCATGTCATGTCATGACTAGTAGAATCTGACTGTAAACCAATCAACTGTTAAAGGCGGTAGTGGACCACCTGATGTTAGTCTTGACCAGATATTTTGATCATATTTTGATCATGTTTACTCATTTACTGTTATTCCTTGTTACCTTTTCTTTCTTTTGCACTGTATTGTACAGCACTTTGAGCTCCATTGTTATGGATGAAAGGTGCTATATAAATAAAGCTTATTATAATATCATGGATAGGAAGTCATGTCAAGTTGACACCACTGCAGAGTTGACGTACCATTATTGATCTGAGCCCCCGGGCTCCGGTCTTTCTCTCCAGGGCCAACCTGGCGATGGCGTGCAAGGCCCCTGGGGTGACACTGAGCTCACACTGGGACACAAGGAAAGAGAAGACAGCGGTTAGATCAGACGATTAGATTTAACTTTATTGTGATTGACAGAGTGCAAGTACGAAGACAACAGAACGTAGTTTGACATCTAATTATCGATAGCGCTTAACTGTATGGCGATTATCGATAGTGCTAAATGGTATGGACCTACAGTAGATGCGGTGAGAATCCCAAAGATCACGTCGCTCACGTGTCAAAATTGCGTCACAAATATTTCCGGTTTGTTATGAGACTATGGCGGGACAAATTAGACTAAATATGAATGGGAAACACTGGTTAGCATTGAGTAACACTGTGTTAGCATTGAGTAACACTGGTTAGCATTGAGTAACACTGGTTAGCATTGAGTAACACTGGTTAGCATTGAGTAACACTGGTTAGCATTGAGTAACACTGGTTAGCATTGAGTAACACTGTGTTAGCATTGAGTAACACTGTGTTAGCATTGAGTAAAGCGCAGTTTATGCTTCTGCGAAAAATCGACGGCGTAGGCTACGGCGTAGCTTGCGTAGGCCCGCGTAGCCTTGCGTAGCCTATGGCATAGATTAACGCGCACCTCTCCAAAAATGCAACTACGCGTCAGTTTCTACGCAACCGTAAGCACAGTGATTGGTCCGCTTGGTAGCACATGATTCCGATATGATTCCGACTCTCTCTGAGACCAAAATGCGGAAGCCATGACAGAAATGTCATTTACTTTTTCTGTAATTACTTATTAATAAAGATTTGAAAAATTATGATAACCATCGTATTATCTTAGTTTAATGTAATTTCAATGCATCATAGAACTTTTATTTACAACAAGCATAACAAAAAGAAATCGCTATTATGCCGCTTTGAGCTCCGTTGAGTTCCAACGGAGCGCCCTATGGAAGCGTCAGGCACAGCCTTCCTATAAGGAGCGCGATTCACATTTACGAGATGTACAATCCTGTTTATTTAGAAGTAAATGATTAATTACAGGGAGCCCCATGGCTGTTCGTTGGGTTTAAATTATATTTATGATAGACATATTTAATGTTAAGTTATCTATAAGAACTGTGATTGGTCCGCTTGGTAGCGTCACATTCCGACTCTCTCGTAAATGCGGAAGTCATGACAGAAATGTCATTTACTTTTTCTGTAATTACTTATTAATAAAGATTTGAAAATGTATGATAACCATCTTATTATCTTAGTTTACTGTCATTTCAATGCATTATAGACATTTTCTTTACAACAAGCATAACAAAAATAAGTTTTTTGATCACTATTATGCCGCTATGAGTACAACGACCGCGATCCGCGGTCCAACGTAGAACTATAAACTTGGAGAGCCCTCGCGTTGGCTACAGCGTAGACGCGCGTAAATTCGACGCAGAAGCATAAATCGGCCTCAACACTGTGTTAACACTGAGTAACACTGGTTAACATTGAGTAACACTGTGTTAGTGTGGAGTTGTTGTTGTTGTTGTTGTTGTTCCTCACCTTGTCCATGCTGAGGAGAGCCTGGTACTGGGGTATTACTGCGTTTCGGGGCTCAGTCAGGATCCTGACCAGCGTCTCCTGGTCCAGGCTGTGCAGGGGGACCACCACGGGCAGACGGCCCACGAACTCTGGGATCATCCCAAACTCGATGAGGTCCCTGGCCTCCACGTGCAGCAGCAGCCGGTCCTTCTCCTCCATCTCCGCCACCGCGTCCGTCTCCCCGCTGCTGTTGGCCAGGTCGGCCGCGGCCGCCGCGCGCCGTCCCTGACCCATGTTGGAGGGCGTGCCGAAGCCCAGGTACTGGACCACAGAGATGGAGGAGGAAGTAAGTAAGTAAGTAAGGCTTTATTTATATAGCGCCTTTCGTACATGAAATGCAACTCAAAGCGACGAGGAGTACACAGAGTCCAGGTTTTTGTCCCAGCCCAGTGCCATCACGGCTGACTGACATAATCAAGTGATCTTCGAAACTATGATTAGCAGTCAAACATGTCTCTACTGAGTCAAACATGTCTCTACTGAGCTGGGACAAAGTCAAACATGTCTCTACTGAGCTGGGACAAAGTCAAACATGTCTCTACTATGATTAGCTGAGTCATACATGTCTCTACTATAATTAGCTGAGTCATACATGTCTCCACTGAGCTGGGACAGAAGCCGGCAGCACAAGGGCTCTCTGCGGTTTCCAGTCATTTCGAAAAGATTTCAACAACGATCGCGCAGATTCGCCGACACCTCTATTCACAACGCCTTCCCTAAGAACAATGAAAAGCATCTTCAATCTCTCTCTCTTACCTTCTCGTTCTTCCTCCTGCTGATGATCCTGTCCAGTCCGTTGAAAGCCCCGGACGCCACGAAGAGGATGTTCGTCGTGTCCACCTGCACCGTCTCTCCTCGGAGCTTCCTGGAGTTCTTCTCTGGGACGTTGACGATCGTCCCCTCCAGGAGTTTGAGAAGGCCCTACAAAGAAGACACAGACGGGAACCAAAGCAGCCCATGAGCCACGACAACACCATAACACGGAAAGCGCAGTGTCATCGCTAGAATCGTGCGGGGCGAAACACGTGTCGAACACCGACCTGCTGAACTCCCTCCCCCCCTACGTCCCTCAGCTGGTGAATGCCAGGAACGCTGCCGATCTTATCCACCTCGTCCAGGAACACGATGCCTGTACAGGGAAAGCCCGGCTCAGTGAGACGGTCATGAGATTCTCAACAGCCCTTCCCATACAGAATCATTAAAAAAAGGATTAAGGAACAACATTCCTTCCCTATAGTCATAGTACATGTTCATTGTGTCAGAGCTTGGGCGGTTTAATTCAACACAATAGAGGTCAGCGAAAGGGTAACACATCATCGATCATGTGGAATGTAAAGTGAAGGGTAGAGGGACTGTGAGACTGTGTACTACCCACCTTGCTGTGCTTTCTCCACTGAATAGTTGGCGTCCTGCAGCAGTTTAGCAATTACTGACTCAATGTCCTCCCCTACATACCCGGCCTGGGTCAGTGTGGTGCAATCACAAATAGCAAAAGGAACATCAAGACATTTAGCCAGAGTCTGGGCCAACAATGTCTTGCCTGTAAGATAGTGGGGGGGGGGAAACATTTTGTTTATGGACATATTAGCCTTCAGTGACTTTATTTGCACAAACAGATTCTGCAGCAGTGATGTCTCGATTTGCCAAAGTCTTTATTTTTTTTTAAGGGTTTAGGTCTATTTTTTTTTGTCTACTATTCAATGGACCTATCGCTAAGCCACGGCCCCTTTGAAAACTCAGACAAACAAACAACTCTTCACTGACAGTGACTGACTGACCATGACTGAATGACATTCAATGACTTACAATGGCGGGAGTTGGCAAATATCTGATTTACCACAAAGTAATCTGATTTACTTATCTACAAGTAATAGACATGTTTTTCAAGATGACAAGAATATTTAGTCTAGAAGCTTTTCACCATTAGATATTAGCGAGTTGTTGTCCAAGTTTTCTGCCTGTAGTGACTTTTGCTGTGATATGATTGGACAATTTCTATTTCGGGGCGTGGCTTAGCGATAGGTCCCTTGTCACTTTATTTTGTTGTTTGTGGTCTAAGCTGCTGTAACGTCTGAATTTCCCTTCGGGGATCAATAAAGTACCTAAATCTATCTATCTACTTGTAACTGTCATGTTTTTTCTTTAATATTTCTCTCTCATAACATGACATGAATAAACGGAGAACAAGAAGCAAGGAGGCAACACTGAGGACTCTGATAAGAACTGACCTGATCCAGTGGGGCCTAACAGCACAATGTTGCTCTTCTCCAGTCTGATCTCCGCGTGGGTGGAGTCTAGGACGTCTCCGCCCCTCTTCTCCTGAGGGGCCTGCTGGGTGGCCTGCTGCTGCATGGACGCCCCCAGGGCGTTACCATGGGGACTGATGCCAGCAATCTGTAGCAGCTCTACAACGGCAAAATAAAAAGCCACATATTTGATTTCACATTTTATCTGGCACCAGGGGAGGTAGAAAATTGGAGGACAGGCTCATTGTAATGCATGGGATGGAACATGTTATCATTACAATGAGCCCATTCCATCCATTGGGGGCGGCTGTGGCGCAGGAGGTAGAGTTGCTGTCTAATGATCGCAAGGTTGGCAGATCAGCGGTTCGAGCCCTGGCTGGCCCTGGCTGACCCCAAAATTGCTCCCAGTGAGCAGGCCAGCGCCTTGCATGGCAGCTTGCCGCCATTGGTGTGTGAATGTGTGTGAGTGGGTGAATGAGAGGCCATTGTAAAGCACTTTGGAGCAGCTTTGGAGCAGCAAAAAAGGCACTATATAAGTGCAGTCCATTTACCATTACATTGAGCCTGTCCCCCAATTTCTACCTCGACCACACTGACCTCGCCTGGCACTGGCATGATGGTGATGAATGCCAATATGGGCTTATAGGAAATCTGGCGTTAAAATCCAGCTCCCAAAAGCTAAAAGCTACATAACTTTAAAAGCTAGATAACTTTTTAAAATCTACATAACTTGTGTGAATAAAGTAAAACTAATCACTTTGGGCAGCTCACTAGGTAATACAATACAATTTAAATTCCAGAAGGTATATTTTGTCTTTTTTCCCTGGGGTGAAATTGCATAATTTAGTTCCCAATGTGCAATATGTGCCAAAATGTGGACTGCAATAGGACCAAGTTCAATCTATAAATACATGTGCTCTGCTCTGTGCCAGGGTGGAGTTGCTGAATGAAGGGAGTAGGTCTGAGATAGCAGGGCTGCAGGTGGGTTAGCTACAGTATCTAGGTCACTGGGACATCCTATCCACCACTCTCCTGGTTCAGAGAACAGGAATACCAACTATTGCTGCATATCTTACAACGCCACATCAACAATCGCTGTCTACACAAGGAGTGTCTGTACATTTTGGCATTCGTGCAAATTTGAAAATAATCTATCAAAACAGAAGGCTCCGTAAGTGACATCACAGTGACAGCTGTGTGAGGACCAATCACTTACTTGTGAATCTGTATTCATCCTCCCGCCGTCTCATCTCGAGCTCTACGGGGAGAGGATGAGAGTTCTCAAATCAACATTATCATCACTACCAAACGCAACAGAATTGTATCAAACTCCACTGATTTATCAGGTTTTATTGGACAAATGCCAAATCACAGACAAGCGGACAGTTTTAGCTTATGAGGGATTTGCAGCTGTTAAAAGTACATTTGGGAAACGTTGCTTGGTTCTTTCCATGCATATGAAAGCATATCACAACATTTGCAGTTCTAAAGTGAAACCTACTGGAATTCTTTTTCTGATAGTAAAGGCCCTTGCACACCAATGCGTTTTTTACGTGCGTTTTTTACGTCCGTTAAAAAAATAAATTAGAACTCATGTTGTGTCAATCACGCTTGCACACTGAATCCGTAATAATCGTCCGTCCCCAAAAAAATCGGAACAGGTTCGATTTTCTGCGTTTTTCGCGTCCGTCAAAAGCCTTTTGAGAGTTGTTTTTGACCACTCCGCCATGGTATAGACTGGGACACATCGTCAAATTAGAACTGCAGGACAGTTGGATTAATGTTTACGGAAGGAATGTCTCAAGTATTATCTCGGCGGTTAGTCGAGTGAAAGAAAAACAACATACAGATGATAATTCACACAATATAATACCACGAAAGTGTACGGCACTAAACAACAACATTTATTTGGGCAGCATCCTACTCAAACTCAGGCAGAAGGGCAGGGTCCGGCCAGGTGCACACACTGTCAGACTGCCAGTGCATCATACAGGTACATCATTCAGCATGGTTATAGCGGTTTCTTTTTCTATTCTACTATTCAATTTCTACTTCTGCTGTCTGCGTCTCCCTGGGTATTCCAGATGGCAAACAGTAAAGAAATGCCACAATATACCAGGACTTAAGAAACGAGATGTCCAACAAAGGATTTGACTAACCCTGGCCTATTTTGCGCAACAAGTAGACTCTGATGCAGCGGAGACAGGGTTGCCAGATGGGCTGGTTTTTGGTCGATTTAGCCGTTTTTAGACTCAATCCCATCTGGCAACCCTGAGCGAAGAGTCTACAAATGGTATGATTACAGATATCACACTGCAGGAGATGCACACCATGCTTTGTTAAAAGAAATAAAGATTTATTGTACTTTTCTACTGATAATACATTCTACGCAGGTCTACCATTTGGTTTTAGTTATATTGCTCTCAGTTGTTTGTACCTTTTGCTAAATCAAGCATTTAGAATGTAGAGTGCATATTGCGAAAGTTCGCAACGTAAAAAAACGCAACGGACCGGTGTGCAAGGTCTCTGTGCGTAACGTTTTGTACTGTACGTTCTGTACTGTAGCAATGACAATAAAGACCATTCATTCATTCATTCATTTTTTCGGATGACGGATTTAAAAATACGCATGCGAAAACGCACGCATTGGTGTGCAAAGACCTTTACAGTATGCTATTCTGTTTCTTACTAGCAGTAAACCCCTGTCCAGATCCTAACTGACAGATTGGCCAAGGCCAACAAAGTGTGTTAGTTTAGAAGGCCAACAAAGTGTGTTAGTTTAGAAGGCCAACAAAGTGTGTGAGTTTAGAAGGCCAACAAAGTGTGTTAGTTTAGGTGTGGTTCATAGGTTAGGTTAGTTTAGGTGTGGTTCATAGGTTAGGTTAGTTTAGGTGTGGTTCATCTATACTGACCTCGGGGTGTCAGTGAAGCCTGTTTCTCCACCTCTACCTGCGGTCGACTCCCAGCGGGGATGTTGTTGTAGATGCGCTTGTAGTGGTTGTACACAGCAACCGATAACACCTTCTTCGCGTAAGACTGGCCTACAACATACTTGTCGAGGTAGGCATAGATCTGAAAAAATAATAAATAATAATAATTAATAATGTTTGATTTACTGCTAGTTATAATTCCTTATTTAAAGGTAGACTTTGGGATATGACTTCACTCCTGTGAAAACAGAGCAACTTTAATCAGACGTATTGTAATGAACAAGAGCAAACAGGACTGTCTACTTGTTTCGCTGCCCTTCAATTTCCCTTTCTTTCTTTCCTTCCATGTCCCTCCGTTTCTTCTTTTCCACTTCCATTCGCTTCTGAATTCTACCGGAGACACTCACGAGTCACGACTTTGATGCATGACCTCTGAACACACTCATCTCCAGCCTGTTGCATCTCTGGTTTTTGAAAGTCTCTTTGCTTTGACTTCAGATCCCAGAGTCTAACTTTAAAGTCAACAATCCAACATACTGTACATAACTACCTCAACTGTACATAGCTTACTGCTATCCATCTCTTGTATATGTTATGGTACATGTGGGAATACGGTACATGTGGGAAAACTAGGGTTAGGGTTAGGTGCTAGGGTTAGGTGCTAGAGTGCTAGGGTTAGGGTTAAGGTTAGGGTTAGACATGCCAGCATGTACCAAGTCGACATAGCACCTAACCCTAACCCGTTTTCCCATATATACCTCTAACTACCGTACTTGCCATACTGTTGTACGTTATAACTATCATGTTTTATATCACAATTTGCACTTCTGGTTAGATGCTAAACTGCATTTAATTGTCTGGTACTTGTACTCTGCAACGACAATAAAGTTGAATCTAATCTAGGGGGCGGCAGTAGCCTAGAGGTTAGAGAGGCCGGCTAGAAATGGGAAGGTCGCTGGATCGATCCCCGCCTCAGGAGGGAGCTGCATGTGCCCTTGAGCATGGCACTTAACCCCTAATTACTCCAGGGGCACAGACTATGGCCGAATCTGTGCCTAGAGCAAAAAATAAATAGAGCCTCATAAGCAGGCCCCTGTTGAACTTTCAGTCCCCGCTCCGGTTTTACGGAGCCGTTTTGGACGGGTGATCCGGGCCCTGCAATGGTGACTGTTCTCAATTATGGTGAATTCTGGGGGGAGGTCTGTAGCGGACAATACTGAGCAGCATGATGTACATAATTCACCTGTGTGTTTCGGTTATGGGGAATTGTGTGAGGGCACTTTAATGCCGGTCACTGGGGTGTGACGTATGGGGGTTATAGGTAACATATAAGGAAGTGTTGTGTGTTGCTATGGGCGCTATGTCAACAGTTAAATAAATGCCGACGCTGTTGGCTTTATACTGGCACCAAGTCTCCGCTTCGTTTGTACGCTCCAACTCCTACAACATCTTCTTCTTCTTCTATCTAATCTAATCTTGTTTCTTAGCAGCCTTACCTTTTTAGGGGGTGGGGGTGGTTTCTGTGCAAAGGCCATTTTCACGGCTTCAGCCGCAGACTCAGCCTCTTTGTTCAACCCTTTCTTAGAGTCTGTTTCAGAGAGCACCACGAAGAAGTGATGGCATTTCTCACATTTCACAAAGCGCGTCGACGCTGAAAAACATTTTTTTTTAAATCATGTCAAAAAGATCTAATTTTAATTTAATCATATCTAACATAGCAGTGATTGGCAAGTCAATATACTGTAGGACTGGTATTGCTTTTGTCCTAGGAATTGACATCTTGGGCACACCCAAGCATTGTAAAGGCACTCACATACGAAGGTCTCCACGTGCGTACAGGGGTCACCACATTTGGGGCAGCGCAGCTGGCCTCCTCCCTTCCCAGACCCCCCAGAGGAGCCGCCCAGCCTCTTGGCTTCACTGAGGCTTTTCTGCTTTGACAAACAGAGTAGAGAGAGATCGCATCTTCATCACTGTTATCAATATTTTATAATGTTTGTGTTCAGGTTACTAGGCAACAAGTTCAGTTGCGGATTTTTTTTTTTTTTTTTTTTTAAAGATTAAATAAACAAACAAATCATAATCTGTTGTCGCTTATTACTGTTAACTAATAAATGGCGCTGTAGAACTGTTGTATAAAAGCAATATCACACTCGAGGTCGTGCTGTTATACTGAATATCAGCACGGCTGTGATTGTCTTCGGTACTCGCATGCGGCCTCGTACCTACGTACGACAACAGATTATGATTTGTTTGTTTATTTAAAAAATTGTTCCGCAACTGAACTTCAAATGGACTGTTGCCTAGTAACCTGAACACAAACATGTAGTCTAATTAACAGTCATTTAGTAGAACATCTGTGCGGCGGAGTGATACATATACGGTAGTTAAAAGTCCCAGTGCTGTTATACTGTATATCGGCACTCATGGAATGCCTCGTGTCCAATCAAATTACTTAGTCGGAACTAACTGTTGTATAATATGTGTTAAACACTTTGATTACATTTGAACAGAAATTTATTTGTATGCCGTGTCCCTGGAGGAATTCTAAGTACCTTTCCACCATCACTATCCTTTGTTGTCCCATCTTTAGAGGCAAAGCAGACGGCAGTTTCTGAGAAGGATCTAACACGGACTCTGGGAGGTAGATGAGTGTCCCGAGATCTCGGTCTACTCAGGAAATACAGCTGAATAGGAGAACACGACAGTCCTGCAACAAAGAACAAACAAAACCTCCCATCACTGATCCTTTCAAATCAACAGAACTGAACAATAATAAACAAATTGTTATGTTATATTGAAATGAATCTTACCAACTATGTTAAAAATGGGCATGAAAAGACCAACACACCTAATTCTACAGTCATTACCCTGGCTAATAGACAGATCTTAGTAACATTTGCCTGAATCATATATTAGGTGACAATGATTTTGATATCAAACTCAAGCCATACATTAGGGCTTTCACACCGGCAAAGAACCGTTCCCGTTCGCGTTGGTGCTGTCTGGCGAACCAGCCTGCGTTCATACCAGTGTGACCAGAACCAGTCATCAGCGATGGGTGATGAAGGGGCGGGATACAACTAGATGGTCTTTGCAGCATAGAATATGACACACCCACTGACGACATGACTGTTCTACGTTTTGGTTCGCGCTTGAGAACCACTATTTTTTGGTTCCAGCTGCAAACCAACTTTTCAGTCTGCAAACAAATTGAGTTTCGGTCTGTACGCGCCGGCAGGTTCCAGACTTGGTTCGCGTTTAATTCTTTGCAGGTGTGAAAGCCCCACATGTGTATACAAACACGCCCACTAGTGGTATACTCCTCACTTCATGACAGACCAACCACTTAAGCCAGTAATTAATCAAATTAATATTCCCCCAAATCCCTGATGTGGCACTGATGGTAATGATCCTGACGTCACGGCCGACTCTGCCGTCTTCTTCCTCAGCCAATCATGACATCAAACCATTATGTATATGAAGTCACTAACGCACTGTAACCATTATGTATATGAAGTCACTAATGCACTGTAAACATCAGGTCCATCACTTCATCTAGCTCTAGTGCATTTAAGGCATAACACCAAATGTACCTATACTTTTTTTTTTTTTACTTTCTTTTTATTGAAAGTAAGGTAGAGATTACAGATATACAAAAACAATACTTTTCAAGTCCCACCAAATCCCAAGGGGTGCATCCCAGGAAAAAGGGTATAAATAAATAATAAATAAATAATAATAATAATAATAGTGGTGATAGGTAATGAAGACAGTAGACAGGTATACTTACATACATAAGTAAATAAAGAAAAATAAAGTGCAGTTTGTGTGTTTGTAAGTGAGGATAAATGAGATGGTCGTGTTGGTCTATGATATCATATCTGTTATGATTGTAATATGATGTTAGGATGAGGTCAACAGTGTCACGTAATGACGTAATGACGTAGGCTAGGCTAACCCACAGCTAGTCTCTGCTGCTTTTCTTCCACCACAACCCGGGCTTACTTAATTATTATTATTATTATTATTACTATATATAATACTCACCTCTGTGTGCGGAATTCAAGAACAGCCTCGCAGCCGACGTGCACGGGCACGACATACTTCTTTAAGTTTTGCGAAAACAAAAACAACAGAAGTGGAGGATTAGCTGAACTATTAGTAAACAAGCGCAGCAGCACAGACAAACATCACTTGGAGAAAAAGACTGTGAAACAAAACAATGTTCAAACAAAACAAATGTCCCGGATGTTAAGCGAACACACTAATCAACACGCGTAGTATACATAACAGCCAGTCATGAGTTTGTTTATATTATTGCTCTCTCTAAACGAGCTAGAGTTTAGGCCAAAGCCTGGGGGGTGGGGTGGCCAGCGAGCTGGGGGGTATTCCATCAACGTCGCTAAAGGAAAATCCTGGCTTATTTTTGATAACTTCTCGCGAAACTTATCAGAATATGCCTGGATATTTTTAGGAACTCTCGCGAGACTTGTCAGACTAAACCTGGATTTTCTTTTAGTGATGTTGATGGAATACCCCCCTGAACTGACCAGAGTCAACAAGAGAACCATTCACATGTAGGCAGGGGAGCCAGGACACATGTCAGGTGGCTAGATCACTATATCACATAACAGCATGTTTACATAAACAACCGCTATCTTCGCTTTCATCTCTGTACTTACGGGAACACGATGGAACCAAAACAAGTCTTGACGTTGAGGTTCTTCCGGAGCACAATTCCGTCGAGTCACTTGTCTTAAGGGCAACAACTTCTCTATTTGAACAGGTCACTGTGTCACACCAATGTCACCGTGTAAAGATCGCATGGACCCCCCCCAGGTGGGATTGGACCCCGTATGGTGTAAGGGTTTGCTGTTATGAAGGAGGTCAGTCACACTAGGAGACCGAGGCCAGTCATTGTAGTGTTATTGGCTGTTTGCGTCACGTCTTCCCCTTCTTCTTCTTTTGGTTTTCACGGCAGCGTGCAATCCTTTGGTGTTGCATTACTGCCCTCTGCTGGAATCAGTTAAGTCCTACAATGTCCATTTTCCTATTTAGTCCCGGTCATTTGACCCCTGTGAGTATTTTATTTTATTTTTTATTATATCTTTGCACTCGACCAAATGTCATGACAGGACCCTCCTTTCATGACTTTTCCTAGATATGTGCGTTCTACCACCCAGTATCCACCCCTCCTAAAGGGGAGGGGTGCCACCCCTCCTAAATTTCGTTGTTTGGTACCTGTACTGTAGCAATGACAATAAAGTCCATTCATTCATTCATATCCTTTACATTTTCTAAATCACATCAGGATAAGCTAATATAAAGCTATTTTGCAGTTTTTCTGTGTAGGAAGCAGGGTAATTTACAAGCGGCCAACTAGTGGTCGTTTTGTGTAAATAGCAGCTTAGCATTGAAAAAGAGGGGGTCGTTTAGTAGGTTAAAAAAGGCACAGCTGTTCTGGTGTTAAGAAAGCTGACCAGACCATGACTTCCTTCCTGCCTTGTCCACATCCACCACACTCCAGTATGCCCTTCAAACCTCCTCCTGTCAAGCCTGCTCTTTTCATCATCCCTCCATCCATGTCCCCCCTTTCTGATGTATGTTTCCTGCAGTTAACCAATAGATGTTCCACTGTTTCTTCTACCTGACAACAGTCACATAATCCTGTCGGATGTTTTCCCATAATTTTAAGAGTTCCCTTCAAATGACTGTGCCCTATTCTTCGTCTTGTCATCACCAACTCCTCTTTTCTATTTCCTCCCCTGTTTCTCACCCTACCCACTCTGTTTTGTATTGCATGTAAGTGTCTTCCTCTTGTTGTCTCCTGATCCCACTGCTGCTGACACTTTTTATTGGCTTCCCTCCAGTCCACACACTCTTTCCCTCTGATTTTGATATTTGAATTATGGTGTCTACTGTATATCACCTTTTTTAACAGCTTGTTTGGCTAGTTTGTCCACTCTCTCATTACCCATGATGCCCATATGCGCAGGGACCCAAATGAATGTGACCACAATTCCTTGCTTCACTACTCGTGAATGTATTTCCATTATTTTATATATCAAGTCTTGGCGCTTACTAGATGGACCACGCTTTAAGATGTACAGACCAGATGATTACTAGATGTACCACGCTTTAAGCTATACAGACCAGATGCTGAATCACTATAGATCAGCACTCTGCTGGGTTTAGCTAGTTCAACCCACTCTAAAGTCTCCAAATGGCGTCCAACTCAACTGTATAGACACTTAGGAAGTTTGGAGTCCTTTCACATTATCTCAACTCTGTGGCTAGGAACTACCATTGCAGAACCAGTATTTTCTGTTATTAGATCTTTTGAAGTTCCTGACCTACTCATGATGTTTTGAAATGTACAGATTTAATCTACAAACCAGGAGACTACAAACACTGGCAATTGAGAATGCACAATACCACAATCTGACCTATCTCTTCCCCAACTCCAAGACGTATTTCAAGTTTGCTGTGGATGAAAATGGACTGTGGGTCATGTTTGCCTCAAGTACCAAACCAACCATAATGGCTGCCAGATTAGACCATAGGAAATTCTATGTGTTATCTATCATTGACACTACCTATCCTATTCTGAAAGCTGGAAATGTGTTCATTGCATGTGGGGTGCTCTATATGACTGACCCCAAAGACAAAAAAGTTACATTTGCCTTTGACTTAGTTAGAGAGAAACCTTTGAATGCAAGTTTTGCTCTTAGAGAAACCAACGGCATCATGGCTATGTTATCGTACTATCCAAAAAACCAGCTTTTGTATATGTGGGACAACAGCTATGTGAAAACATGCAAGGCTCATTACACATGGGATCAAATGTAAAAACGGCAGTGCAGAAACCGTTTCAACATTTCATTGTATTGTTTGTGACAATAAATTTGAATTTAACATCTGTACAGTAAATTGTGTACAATTATATATTGTAGCATTGTATAGGCCTACTGATCATCAACACACGCACACACACACACACACACATACACGCACACGCTCACGCATTTCAAGAGTGTATCATGGTAGTACAAGAAATTCACACACAAGTGAAACTACTTCAAATGCAGACAAACTTTCACTGGACAAGATAAAGAGTACATTGCTCCCATAAAGTGACAATGTAGATTCTCAACCATGGAGAGACAGAGTTTCACTGGGGTTTTCTGAACAGGATGAAGGTTCCAAGAGCCACTCCCAACAGCCCCAGACTCAGGCCCACTGCACAGAGCACAGCAGGCCCGACTCCAACCTCATCCACCTTATTCTCTGGGGACCAAGATGACACACCAACATTAGGTAACAAGATGACACACCAACATTAGGTAACAAGATGACACACCAACATTAGGTAACAAGATGACACACCAACATTAGGTAACAAGATGACTCACCAACATTAGGTAACAAGATGACACACCAACATTAGGTAACAAGATGACACACCAACATTAACACAAGATGACACACCAACATTAGGTAACAAGATGACACACCAACATTAGGTAACAAGATGACACACCAACATTAGGTAACAAGATGACACACCAACATTAGGTAACAAGATGACACACCAACATTAGGTAACAAGATGACACACCAACATTAACACAAGATGACACACCAACATTAGGTAACAAGATGACACACCAACATTAACACAAGATGACACACCAACATTAGGTAACAAGATGACACACCAACATTAACACAAGATGACACACCAACATTAGGTAACAAGATGACACACCAACATTAGGTAACAAGATGACACACCAACATTAGGTAACAAGATGACACACCAACATTAACACAAGATGACACACCAACATTAGGTAACAAGATGACACACCAACATTAACACAAGATGACACACCAACATTAGGTAACAAGATGACACACCAACATTAGGTAACAAGATGACACACCAACATTAGGTAACAAGATGACACACCAACATTAGGTAACAAGATGACACACCAACATTAGGTAACAAGATGACACACCAACATTAGGTAACAAGATGACACACCAACATTAGGTAACAAGATGACACACCAACATTAGGTAACAAGATGACACACCAACATTAGGTAACAAGATGACACACCAACATTAGGTAACAAGATGACACACCAACATTAGGTAACAAGATGACTCACCAACATTAGGTAACAAGATGACACACCAACATTAGGTAACAAATCCTTACAGAAAACTATCTGTCAGTCAGTGGAAACTTTATTAGTGGCCTGACATTTATAATGAAAAAAACAACAACATGGATAATAATGATATATATATATATATATGATGTGATGGTCATTTATCAGCTTACACACCATTCAGGGCGTGTGGCCCAAGCAGGAATATTTTGTTCAAATCGAGCCAAATACTGTCAGCTTTCTTCTATTTACCTTTTGTTTCTTTTTATTATTACTACTCGATCTTTTCAGTTTGTAAAGCGTCTTTGAGTGTCTAGAAAAGCGCTATATTTAAGTCTAATGTATTATTATTATTATTATTATTAAGCCATGCCATCTAACTCTCTATAAAGGCTATGAAAATGTAGTAGCCAGACAGACAGCCAAACAGTCATAATGCGAGGTTTTTTATTTATTTTATTTAGTATTATTAATATTATTTACCCCAGGTCCTGGTTTGGGGATCCTCCAGGGCCACGTGTTCCACAGTGCAGGTGTAGACATCCCCCTCCTCGGGGGTGAAACTCAGAGAGTAGAACTGGTGGAACGTTCCATCTTTATTGGGATAGTATGGATGGAAAGACGCTCTCTTGGTCACCTCCATGTCATTTTTGGTCCAGCTGACTTTGACGTAGGGGGGGTAGAAATGATCCACAAAGCAGATGAGGGTGTTCCCCACCCCCTGCTCAATAGCATCTCTGGCATAGATGGAGCTCACAGGGGCCTCTGGGTATAGCAAATAGAAACCATCAAAGCAATGCTGAACATCCAAACACTGTCTTTATACCTGACCTTACAGAACAATACCTTCCTTAAGAAAATAACTTCCTTGTTTCTTTACTCCATAACATCCACTCACGTACAACAAGCCGTAAACAACTAGGTGTCCAATAACATGGTGCTCATTTTACTGTCCCAAAAAATCCACCCCCTCTGGGAAAAATAAATAGTTGCTAACTGTCACCTACGTTTTTGTTGTTGTTTGAAAGCCTGTATTGTTTCAGTTCTCCAAACAGCAGCAGCACATGTGGCAAAAGCAGCGCACGTCGCAAGAGTGTTTTTATATAACGTATTGTTTAATAGATCAAATATTTATACATCATTTAAATGTTATTGTATTTAGAACATTTGCATTTCTGTGTGGTATTTTATTTTTGAATTGACTGGGATCCTTATAGGGAAATTGTATAAAACGATATACCGATAAAGCATCTGAAAAAAGAGGAGAAGATACATTTACCTGTATCAACAGGTAAATATGAATATACAGGCCGACATCTAACAGGGTGAAATCCTCCTTAACACATCAAGGGCCCATTCTCCTCTTTTAAAGGCGTCTTAAGTCGTGCAAAAACAGCTTTATGCAAAATGGAGCCCCTAGTGAATATTCCAGTCAGAGCCTAGACCCCCATGACTGTACCTTTGGCATCTGCTTCATTACTGTGTGTAGTTTCTCCCCAAACCCTCCAGCTTCTGCATGCTTCTGACATTACAGGAGCAAACTTATAAAGATAAGTAAGCATTGGAGGAGGTGTTGTATTGGGTATTGTCCACACTATCTCTCCTTTCATAACATCTACATAAAAGACTTGTTCCCAATCCAACGCTACATACAGCTGCGGATCTCCGGAGTTATCACATCCATAGACAAGGTGCATTTCAGGGACTAAAACAGAAAAAGAACACACATTTAAACCCTCATAAATATAACATTCATCAGTACAGTTCATACTTTCTTTTCATCTGATCCAAGAAAAAGATATTGATGGTCACAAACAATTAAATAACTACGGTCAGAGTAGTTGACATAGTGTTGCACTTCTATTTTCTAAAAGCAATATAGTCCATATTGTCTACATGGGTTTCTATATAGAATGACACATTAATTACACATGAACTAACTTGTAGTATTGTGTCTAGTATGTAGAGGAATAACATAAACAAATCTCTTACAGTCTCCGGAGGTGAACACAGCTCCAGTAAGTATCAATACAACCACAGAGTAGTTCATAGTTAACCTCCTCTATGTATTTCAGGGAGCACTGCTACATCTAGTTTACTAAGACGAAGGTGAAGCTCAGAAATGGAGGAAACTACTTCCTCTTTCAAACAATACCGTTAGAAATGGAGGAAACTACTTCCTCCTTCAAGCAGTATGTATATATAAAACACACATTGTCGTGTCATAGTAGAAGTGTTGCTCTGAGATGTAAGCAACATGCTTCTGAATCTGTCATCCATCAACCTGCTGCTCTTCTCCACTGCTCTTCTGGGTGTAGGTGAGTAAAATAAACTATATATTCAATTGAGTTTTGAATACCTTTTCTAAAAGTGATTATATGGAACATGGGGCATGTTTTGTAAGGTTGTGTAAGTCTCCAAAAGTCATCCATTTGTTGCAGCTAACAACTTTCTCTCGTTTCTGCTCAGATGGATATTTCACACACGTCGATGCTTGGTGTCGGAGAGAATCAAGTGATCCTTCTAACGCTGAGTATTTACTCGAGATTCATTTTAACAAGAAGTTGCGAATGAAGTACAACACCACTGAATGGCAGTGGAAAGCATACTTTCCACAAGGAATTGGACGAGCGGAGCAATATACCAGTGATCCTAATGACCGTAGTCTTCGAGAAGATGAAAGGAAATATTTGTGCGTAGACGCTTTAGCTGTCCTCCCTGGCTATCTAGAGAAAGTCTTGGGTGAGTATAATTACCTGACACATTCTGTAGGGTAAATACATGCTTACATTACCAGAGGATGATAATGACCATCAACTACTACACATACTTACATTACTGTTTGCTATGGACATAATAATGGCAGGTGTGGCTGGTACTGAAAATAAAACTGATACGTTATTACAGTTTTTTACGGTCGCTAAGTCACAGTGTTCAATACTGAAGTCACAGAGTCACAACTCTTCATACAGTCAGCAAAGCAGAAGCCCATGTGAACAACACTGTGACTCTTACTCTGTGATTTTACATTGCTGCTTTCACACAAAATGCATTCAATGACCACGTTCTCCAAAACCCATAACACTTCTCTCATTCAGATTTTTCCCTTTAACAGAATGTAGTTTATTTGTAGTTTACTTGCAGGTAAAGCCATACCACCAAAGTTCCATAGAAAGTGAAGCTGCACAGATACACAAATACTACACATTTACTGTCTAAAACACCTTATAAACACACCAAACCAACTCATATCACACTGGTATGCATTCACTACTGACTAACGGAAAGCCTGGTAGATAGTCATCTAATATAGTAACCAGAACAACACTTTAACAGTTGTTATACTTAGAACACAATAAAATCTGAAAAATCCCCATAGTTGCTGAAACATATCTGATCTGATCTGATCACCCCTAGGGGATGAAGCCCCTAGCCCCTGTTAGGAACATTGAAAATGACAACACTTGATAATGCTTAATCCCTCTTCTGGTACTTAAATGTTGTGTTGTTGTTGTTGACCCCTAACCCCTTCTCCAGCTAAGCCCTACGTCAAACTGAAGTCACTGAAGACACCCGGTGTCAGACAGCCTGAAATGCTGGTGTGCAGCGCATACAACTTCTACCCCAAACCCATCACAGTGACATGGCTGAGGGACGGGGAGAGAAATGCCTCAGACGTGGTCTCTAACCAGGAGCTTACAGATGGGGACTGGAGCTATCAGTTCCACTCCTACCTGGAGTACACGCCCACACCTGGAGAGAGAATCACCTGTATGGTGGAGCACGCCAGCCTCACTCAGCCTATGATGAATGACTGGGGTAAGAATGTGTGTGTGAGACCATAGTAAGTGTGTGTGTGTGTGTGTGTGTGTGTGTGTGTGTGTGTGTGTGTGTGTGTGTGTGTGTGTGTGTGTGTGTGGTGTGTGTGTGTGTGTGTGTGTGTGTGTGTGTGTGTATATAAGGTGTGTGTGTGAGTCAGTGCTGCTGATGTGTCCATCTCTATGCCTGTGTTATGAGTGAGTATTCCTAGTGGGAACATTCTTCCAGTACAGTAGAGTAAAGATTATTGAATATTATTGTAAAGATGAATCTTTTTATAGGCTGAATTACACAAGAACTCTTCACCCCCACTACCTACTGCAAATACAAAATAAAACAAAAAAGTATTTCTTCCTTCTTCCTTCTCCTAGAATTGTGAATGCCAATGGCCCCTGGTCTTAGCATAGATTTGTTTTTCTAATGACGATTCACTTACAAAACACCACTTACGTACAAAATGTGTACTTATGGCACCCTAACCCTTAGATAAAGGCATCTGCTAAATGCATCTGCAAATTAAATGACATGTTATAAAATGTGTTATTGCAGACCCCTCTATGTCTGACTCTGATAAGAGCAAGTTGGCAGTCGGGGCTTGTGGGATGCTGCTGGGGGTGGTCTCCGTAGTAGCTGCATTGGTCTACAGCAGAAAGAAATCTCTTGGTGAGCAGTAATAGGCTTCAGCACACCTAAACTATCCTAGGCAGCAATAACACATTGCCCAACATTTTTATTCAAACAAAACCCCAAGAGCAAAATTAACAGATTTCACCAAAGATGAGACATTTCCTGGTGTCTCTGGTCTTTTGACTTCCATCTCCTAACATCTGAATCTCTCTCACAGCAGGGCGAGTGTTGGTGGCCACTAATGAAGGTAAGGTCTCTTATGGTGGTTAAAATGATATAGGCCAATAACTAAACAAAACTTGCCGTCTGATGATTTAGGTGATTTAAATGAGAATCCAAAATGTTGACTAACTCTCATTCTGAGCTCTGTCTTTTTGGCATGCAGTTCTTGTTGTGGATCCCGCTTCGGCTCCACTCGCTTCCACCTCGGCGCCGCTCGGTCCCGCTTCGGCTCCACTCGCTTCCACCTCGGCGCCGCTCGGGGAGACCAATCAGGCGCAATCGGAGACAGCTGCGCCGGCTCCAGCAGGTGTCTACAATCTCCGGAGGAGAGACCTGGATAAAAGGCCCCGCAACCTGCCGTCTGACGCTTGATCAATCCGCTCCTATGTGGTTAGTCGTCTCGCTCCCTCGTCTGTCTCCTGTGAACTCTAGCTCCGTTATTTCCAGTTTATTCTTCCCAGTCGTTGTATTTATTTTGTTTGTTTGTTTTCTCTCCTCCCCCAGTCTACTCCTGCCTCCCTGCCTGCCAGCCGACTACCCCCCCTCCTGCCTAAGGCCTCCTGCCTACCTGCCCTTGTTGGGAATTTGTATTAAAATAACTAAAAGTGATAAATCATGTACTATGTGCTCATTTAAATAATATGTGACTGAGGTCAGTTGAGAACAATAGGAAGGTCACGCAAAGCCAAAAGAGAGGTTCTGTTTTTGAGCGACAAGAAGAAGACAAGCTCCTGACTAAAATAAAGTTTTATGATTCAAACCGCCTGTAAATTACTTATTTTTACCTATGTGCTAACAACCATTTTATACCTGCCTGCTGTTATGATATTCTATTTTTCTGTACTGATTTTATACTTTCATAACTAATGATTAATGATAAGTCTATTCTTCTATACTATATTTTAACTTAAATCCTAACATCCTAAAAACATAACTATGTGCATATGCTTACCTGTTTCTTAAATACATAGCTGTGTGTGCATATGTAATTAACGAGCCCCAGACAGGGGGTGTGACTGCAGAGGGACACAGAGGGAGGCCAGAAGAAGAAGATAACACACAGTACACTCTCGCACCCACACAGAGAGGAGTTGAAGGCCACATAACTAACTAAAACACTTGCTCACAGCTGCAACAGATTTTATGCTGACAATTAAAAAACTACCAGATAGGGGGGGAGGGACAGCCCAGCCCCAAATGTTAAATAAAATGTATAAAGTCTATGTACCAAGGCTAAACGGGGTTCTTTTTTGGTGAAGCTTCTGCAGTTAACCTGTTGACGGCTAGCTGATACCGGCATGCAGAGGTGAAACTAGATGGGACCACTTTTCCATGGAAATGAACTATTATTGCTTGCTGATGTGCTTGAATAAATATTATCTTAAAGAACAGTTCAGTAGTGGTGCCTAATATTTGATTGGATAATTTTATCTTAAGAAGTTATATCAAGGACGTCTCGTTGAGATTAAACGAACTCGCTTGTAAGTGACGACTCAATTAAATCGATTCTGGAGAAGTTGATCGCCTTACACCCTCCTGCCTGCCTGCCCTCCTGCCTTCCTGCCTGCCTGCCCTCCTGCCTGCCCTCCTGCCTACCTGCCCCCCTCCTACCCGCCTGCCTGCCCCTTTTAATAAATACCATTATTATTACACTAGTCTCTGTGTCTGTCTGTTCTGGGGTACTACCACATTTGACCACTTGATCCAGTCCGTAACAGATTGATCAAGCCAAAATGAGTCAAGGCGGTACCCCAGGACAGGCGGACGGCCACACCCCCGGGTTAGAGCCCAAGCCTATTCCCATCCCCTTAGTTAAGTTAGTTTTAGACCACTCATCCCAGCTCGCCTCCCTTCAGGGCGAGTTAGCCAAAGCCTTCCCCTCGGTCCAAGGAAACATTGCCGAGTTCCAGGGCTCATCCACCGCCACCTCCGCTGTGCTCGCGTCCCTCGCCGCCCAGATGAACACCCTGGTGGCAGCAGTGAACTCAATCCAACTGAGGCTGGACGCGCTCCCCGGAGGGGCTACGACCCCCGTTCCCCCTGATGCCCAACCCGGAGTCCCAGCTCCCCCTGATCTAGCTCCCTCCCGACCCGAGCCCAACCTCGTTACCCCTAGGGCATTTGGAGGGGAGTTTAACCTATGTAAGAGCGCTAACCTTGCCCAGTGCGAGCTCCTTTTTAGGTTCCAACCCTCCAGATATGATTCGGGGGAGGCCAAGATTGCTTTTATTATGTCCCTCCTTCTTGACAAAGCACTCAGTTGGGCCATAGCAGTCATTGGCCGAGAACCCCAGCTAGCTCTTAACTATGAGGTTTTCCGTCAGGAATTCCTTTTTGTTTTTGACCACCCCACGGACGGCGAGGACGCAGCCAGTAGGGTGCCGGAATAACGGTGCTGGGCTCGAGGAGCCAGTCAGCTAGTCTGCCTGGCGATCTCCTCTGGGGCTGCCGGCCACGGGGTCGTGCGGCGGATCCTACGCAATAGGCAGGGGATAATTGGATGCTAGGTTGGGTTCAATTGGATACCAAATTGGGTGAAAAAGGGATAAAATCTGAAAATCAAAATTTAAAATAAATAAATAAAAATAAATACCCACTCCCCCTTATGAGTTCCACGTTCGAGCCACTCACTCACGCCCGGGTGTTTACCAAGCTTGACCTTCGGAACGCCTATCACTTGGTTAGGGTCAAGAAGGGGGACGAGTGGAAGACCGGCTTCAACACCCACCTGGGTCACTTTGAGTACCTTGTGATGCCCTTCGGCCTATCCAAGGGGTTTTCCAGGAGCTGGGGTTTTCCAGGAGCTGGTGAACGACGTGCTTAGGGACATGATCAACGTCTTCGTGGTGGTTTATCTGGACGACATCCTGGTCTTTTCCCGGACCATGGAGGAACACCACCAGCATGTTCGACTAGTCCTACAGCGCCTCCTGGAGAACCGCCTCTATGTCAAGGCAGAGAAGTGCGCCTTCCACTCCACCTCCGTCACCTACCTTGGGTTCATCGTGGAAGAGGGACGGATGCGTGCGGACCCGGCCAAGATCCAGGCAGTTGTAGAGTGGCCGCGGCCCACCGACCGTACCCAACTCCGACGCTTCCTCGGGTTCGCCGGGTTTACCCGGCGGTTCATCAAGGGGTTTAGCCAGGTGGCGGCCCCCCTCACCGCATGCACCTCCACTGCTCACCCGTTCTCCTGGAGCCCGGAGGCAGAGGCTGCCTTCACTGCCCTTAAGGGGCTCTTCACCACTGCGCCGGTGCTGGCCCACCCCGACCCAGCAAGGCAATTCATCGTGGAGGTGGATGCGTCCGACACGGTTGTTGGGGCCGTCCTCTGCCAGCGGTCGGAGGAGGACCAGAAGATCCACCCCTGCGCCTACTTCTCCCGGCGTTACGACCCAGCCGAGAGAAACTACGACGTGGGAAACAAGGAGCTTCTGGCGATCCACGCCGCCCTTGGAGAGTGGAGACACTGGCTGGAGGGAGCGAAGCTGCCGTTCCTCGTGTGGTCAGATCATAAGAATCTGACCTACATGAAGACGGCGAAGAGGCTGAACTCCAGGCAAGCACGCTGGGCCCTTTTCTTCAGCCGGTTCGACTACACCCTCACCTACCGCCCGGGGTCCAAGAACGTCAGGGCTGACGCCCTCTCCCGGCTGTTCCCGGGGGAGCCCCCTGAGGCTCCGGAGACCCGGGACACCATCCTTCCCCCAGCCCGGGTGGTGGGTGTCGTCACCTGGGCCATCGAATCGGTGGTAAAGCAGGCCCAGCGTGCCCAACCCGACCCTGGCAACGGACCGCGGCACCGGCTGTTCGTGCCCCCCGCTGTCCGTGCTCAAGTACTAGAGTGGGCTCACTCTAGCCATTTCGCTTGTCACCTCGGCGTCCACCGGACAGCGGAGTTCATCAGCCGGCGGTTCTGGTGGCCCACTCTCTTGGGGAACGTCAGGGAGTTCGTGGGTGCTTGCACCGTCTGCTCCCGAAGCAAGGCCTCCCATCGACCGCCTGCGGGTCTCCTGTGCCCCCTTCCCATCCCCGGTCGGCCGTGGTCTCACATAGCCCTGGACTTCGTTACGGGCCTCCCCATGTCCAGGGGTAAGGATACCATCCTGACCATTGTCGACCGGTTCTCCAAGGCGGTCCACTTCATTGCTCTCCCCAAGCTCCCCTCCGCGGCCGAAACGGCCGAGCTCCTCACCCTCCATGTGGTTCGTCTCCATGGGATCCCCCACAACATTGTGTCCGACCGGGGGCCCCAATTCATTTCCAAGGTGTGGCAGGCCTTCTGCAAGGGGATTGGGGCCACGGTTAGCCTCACCTCCGGGTACCACCCCCAATCCAACGGGCAGGCTGAGCGAGCCAACCAGGCCATGGAGACGGCTCTGCGCTGCATCACCACGAGCAACCCCGCCTCCTGGGCCAAGTACCTGCCTTGGGTGGAGTATTCCCTGAACACGATGGAGAGTTCCGCCACAGGTATGTCCCCGTTTGAATGTTCCCTGGGTTATCAACCGCCTCTATTTCCCCAACAGGAGCTAGAGGTGGCGGTCCCTTCCACCAGGGTCCACCTCCGCCGGTGTCGGCGCATCTGGAGAACAGCCCGGGCCGCTCTGCTGCGAGCCACTGAGCGGTCCCGTCGATGCGCCAACCGGCGGAGGGTGCCGGCCCCGGCCTATCGACCTGGCCAGAAGGTCTGGCTATTGGCCCGGGACCTGCCCCTCCAGACCTCCCAGACCTCCTCACGTAAGCTTAACCCACGCTACGTCGGTCCCTATACCGTCGACCGCGTCATAAATAATTCTCCCTTCTCTCCTCCCGGCCGCTCTCAAGGTCCACCCAGTGTTCCATGTGTCCCTCCTCAAACCCTTCTCCACCAGCCCCCTGTCACCCCCTGCTCCAGCCCCCCCACCCCCCGAGGTCCTGGAGGATGGCGACCCTGTGTGGTCGGTGGACCGTCTACTGGCCGTCCGTCCGTAGGGGACGGGGGTTCCAGTATCTGGTTGACTGGGTGGGCTACGGCCCCGAAGACCGGAGTTGGGTGCCCCCGTCCTATCTCGCTGATTCGGCTCTTCTGGACGAATTCTACCGGGCCCACCCGGAAGCTCCAGGGCGGTCGTCCGGTGCCTCCCGTCAGGAGGGGGGTACTGTTGTGGATCCCGCTTCGGCTCCACTCGCTTCCACCTCTGCGCCGCTCGGTCCCGCTTCGGCTCCACTCGCTTCCACCTCGGCGCCGCTCGGGGAGACCAATCAGGCGCAATCGGAGACAGCTGCGCCGGCTCCAGCAGGTGTCTACAATCTTCGGAGGAGAGACCTGGATAAAAGGCCCCGCAACCTGCCGTCTGATGCTTGATCAATCCGCTCCTATGTGGTTAGTCGTCTCGCTCCCTCGTCTGTCTCCTGTGAACTCTAGCTCCGTTATTTCCAGTTTATTCTTCCCAGTAGTTTTATTTATTTTGTTTGTTTGTTTTCTCTCCTCCCCCAGTCTACTCCTGCCTCCCTGCCTGCCAGCCGACTACCCCCCCTCCTGCCTAAGGCCTCCTGCCTACCTGCCCTCCTGCCTAAGGCCTCCTGCCTACCTGCCCCCCTCCTACCCGCCTGCCTGCCCCTTTTAATAAATACCATTATTATTACACTAGTCTCTGTGTCTGTCTGTTCTGGGGTACTACCACATTTGACCACTTGATCCAGTCCGTAACAGTTCTGGAGATAAGAGAAGAAAGACAATGAGCTGCAACCTTCTTCTGGATTTGAAGGTGAACTACATTTGATCAGATGATTCTGATATGTAGACAAGCTCTTCCACAGAGCACTCAGCCTGGCTCTACTGTACATCCACACTCAGGGGAGGCTGGTGGAGGGAGACATCGGACATGTGTGTTTGATACCATTCCTCATTCCATCCATACATTACAATGAGCCCGTCCTCGGATTCTGACCTCCAACAGCCTCACTGATCCACATCCAACGTTCTGTGGCTTCAGTTGTTTTCTGGTTACTATGGGGATTTTTCTGATTGTATTGTGTTCTAAGTATAACTACTGTTAAAGTGTTGTTCTGGTTACTGTACTAGATGACTATCTACCAGGCTTGCCGTTAGTCAGTAGTGAATGCATACCAGTGTCATATGAGTTGGATTGGTGTGTTTATAAGGTGTTTTAGACAGTAAATGTGTAGTATTTGTGTATCTGTGCAGCTTCACTTTCTATGGAATTTAGGTGGTATGGCTTTACCTGCAAGTAAACTACAAATAAACTACATTCTGTTTAAATCAGGATTTGTTCTTTTGTTCCTTGGTAATTTGCATTCATGATAATCCTGTATGTGTTTGAAGAATAGGTTTGACACTGTCAATATAGAAACATACTATTTCATTTAATTTAGATTAAACTCACAACGTTTCGGTCTCACAACCTTCATCAGACAAGAAATAAATGGCAACACATGCATGTAGCCTACAAGTTAGAAATGTTCTCCGGCAAGCTGATACAGAAGTGTTAATGCATGCTTTTGTTATTACACGTTTGGACTATTGTAACAGTCTCCTTTCTGGCCTTCCGAAGAAAGCTATTGGCCAGCTGCAATTAGTCCAAAATGCAGAAGCGAGAGTTTAAACCAAAACAAGCAGACAAGCTCATATAACTCCTATTTTAGAGACTCTACACTGGCTTCCTGTTAAGTTCAGAATAGATTTCAAGATCCTTCTGCTTGTTTATAAAGATCTCACTGGCATAGCACCAGAATATTTGAAAGACCTTGTGCTAGCATATCAGCCCAATAGAGCTCTCAGGTCTTCTGACGCTGGTTTTCTCTGTATACCACATGTATAAAAGAAGAGATTTGGTGAGGCTGCATTCTCATTTTATGCACCCAAATTGTGGAATGCACTGCCAGTTTACATTAGGGATGCAACCTCAGCAAATATGTTCAAGTCAAGACTAAAACCCATCTTTTTAATATTGCCTTTAAATGACTAAATAATTAAATTAAGATTATAAAAACCCATCCTTTTAATATTGCATTTACAGTTTTTTACAGTCGCTAAGTCACAGTGTTCAATACTGAAGCCACAGTTTCACAACTTTTCAGACAGTCTGCATTAGTAACACTCATGTTGGCCAATGACTTCATTCATGTCTCAAAAGAAGCTCGTTCAACCACACACTGGCAACAATGTTCACTCAGAAACATACACTGTCATTCATAACATTCTGACTTACAAAACACTAACAACAGGGAGAATTACATAGTTTGAATGATTTTCACAAGAATGAATATTTCATTATAAAAATGTTTTGATTTATAGTAATCATAGACAGAATAGTTTACTGTAAAACTAGTATTAGGCAACAAGAATGAATCAGAAGTGCCGCAATTTGCTTCTATCCTTTATTCTATCTTTTGCTTCTATCCTTTACAGTATTCTATGTTTTATCCTTTTTTTCCAGTATCTTTGCAGAAAGTAAGTTACGGTACATTTACTTCAAAGTACACTACATTTACTTGTGTAAAATGAAAAGTAAAAAATAAAGTGGAAGATGCAAAGTTCAAATAAAAAAGAAAAACAGAAATTCCAGGGCTACAATACAATAGCAATCACACCAAAAATGTCTCACTCCTGAGGGTTTTGGTCCACCCTCTTGTCTGCATCTGGTCACATCTAATGTCTTCCCTGGCAATGCATCTAGTCTATTTCATTTCATTGTATATATTCTGCTAATATTTTCTAGACATTTCAATATGATTACTGCAAATAGTGAAAATACCACCGCTCATCCGTTATCAGACTTTGCTGAGGTTCTGGAACTGAAGAGTATCAATAGAGTGCAAAATAACAGCATCTGCACACTCAAACACTGCAAAAAAACAGTTTATTGCGAGCTTTCTGTCATATATGATAGGAATATGATTACTGCAAAATTGCACCAAATAATTCAGTTTTGAACGTGTTCTTCACAGTTTTGAACACAGTGGTGTGGGGAACATGGCGCGTTCTGGCCTGCAGAGGGAGCTAGACTGCCGTTGGAGGGGAACAAGGGGCTGATTACGGACAGGTGTCAGTGATCAGACTCGTTGTCCCACTGGTCTATTTAACCTGTGTGTGTTTGTTCCCTCGGGAGATGAGTAGGGCAGGAAGTACCTGCCGCACGGAGACACTGAGAGACCGAGAGAGAGAGAGCCACGGCGAGGACGCACGAGATCCCGAAAGGGGGTGAGGTGCAGGGAGCCGGGCGGACGGAGCGGGTCCCGAAAGGGAGGACTAGCGGGGCGAGAGCGAGGGCTCTACCAGGAGCGGAATAGCGGGGCGAGAGCGAGGGCTCTGCCAGCAGCGGACGGAGCGGGTCCCGAAAGGGAGGATTAGCGGGGCGAGAGCGAGGGCTCTGCCAGGAGCGGGTCCCGAAAGGGAGAGACAGCGGGAGGGGGAAAAAGACTCGCTCAGCACGTCAGTGACGGTGCTGAGCTGTGCTGGACTAAATAAACATATATTCTGTACCATTCCTCTGTGTCGACCTCCCTCTGTGCCTAGAGACTGCTACAAGTGGTTTAACAATGAAAAAATGTGTTGCAAATACATACTATTTTGCAAGTGGGGGAGTTTGAATGAGAGAAGTGTTATGGATTTTGGAGAACGTAGTCATTGAATGCATTTTGTATGAAAGCAATGCACAAATCACAGAGAAAGAGTCACAGTTTTGTTCACATGGGTTTCTGCTCTGCTGACTGTATGAAGAGTTGTGAAACTGTGGTTTCAGTATTGAACACTGTGACTTAGGGACCGTAAAAAACTTGAAGTTACAAAATAATTAAATTAAGATTATATAATGATTAAAGCACTTTGAGCTGCAACGTTTGCAGGAAAAGCGCTATACAAATAAAGTTATTATTATTATTATTACATACAGTATGAGCTCCCTGCCTGGGAGTTATAAACAACTACAACAGATACATGTATATTACATGGCAGGGAGTCATCAGATCAGGTCAGGACAGCTTGTGGGAGGGATACAGCTGAGGGGGCCGGGCTAACAATCACAACAAAACATTTACAGTTTTTCTCAATTGCTAAAACACATTTCACATTGGGCATTCATAGATTTGTGTGTTTCATATGAACAGTATGTAAATCTACAGAAAATACAATATGTATGTTACGGTACATGTGGGATAGGGTTAGGGTTAGGTGCGGCCGTTAGGGTTAAGTGCGGCCGAACCACCTTGTCAAGCCTGATCTCGGCAGATCTCAGAAGCTAAGCAGGGCTGGGCCTGGTTAGTAACCTGGATGGGAGTCCAAAAAGGGTGAAAGCCTGGTTGCCGTGGAGGAATGGCAGCCCGGATGGGTTACAAAGGCAGAGGACAATTTCCACCTGGCGACCCGCCAAAGATAGTGCATGTGCTTGTGTTTGTGTGTGTGTTCACCTAAAAAACTTGCATGTGTGTGATCAGAGTGTAAAACTGCCGTGTGTGGCCATTAAAAGACCATCAAGGTCCGATTTCTCTCTACATGCTGGCATGTCTAACCCTAACCTTGGGGGTAGTGGTGGTCTAGTGGATAGTGAGTTGGACTTGTGATCGGAAGGTTGTGAGTTCAAAATCCCTCCTGAAGCCACACCACTACTAGTGTGCCCTTGAGTAAGGCACTTAGCCCTCAGTTACTCCAGGGGGAATGTCCCTGTAATTCGTAATTGTAAATCGCTTTGGATTACAGTTTTTCCCAATTGCTAAAACACAAAAGCCAATTCTCTAAACCAAATGACCAGTTCTCTAAACTCATTTAATAAAACTAGCCCCCATTTGCCAAAACCATAAACACATTTCACATGAAGACACAATTCACAAAACACAATCCTCCTTTTCTCATAAATCTAAACACATTTTGTCTTGCTAAAACACAAGTTACAAAAAACTCTGCTCAAATTCTCAAATTAAAGCTCATGTGATGCAAAATGCTTGCCACAGTCAGCAAAACTTGAACACAATGAACACATCTGGCTTCATTCATTGAACATAACGACTCAACATTTAAGACACTTGTTGCAAATGATTGTGGTGTATGTGTGTGTGTGTGTGTGTGTGTGTGTGTGTGTGTGGTATAGTTCCATAAATAAATAAATAAACATCACACCCTGAACATTGTTTTCAGTGAGTATTGTTGTGTGTAATGGATCTTCTGTAGTGTTTGCATTGAGTTGTGATACAGTACAGTAGTGTACATGTTACGGTACATGTGGGAAAACTAGGGTTAGGGTTAGGTGCTAGGGTGCTAGGGTTAAGGTTAGGGTTAGGATTAGGGGTAGGGTTAGGGTTAGACATGCCAGCATGTACCAAGTCACCCTAGCACCTAATCCTAACCCTAGTTTTTCCACATGTACCGTATTCCCACATGTACCGTAAAATACATACTGTATTTTCTGTAGATTTACATACTGTTCATATGAAACACACAAATCTATGAATGCCCAATACTCAGTACCAAACAGATACTGTAAGGTTTCTAAAAATGTGCTTTGGCAGTTGTGAAAAAAAAGAACATTCTCACACACTGAACATGTGTGGAGCAGAGAGGAGACCAAACGATAATGTACTTGAAAGGCAAAGGCCACTTTACTTCCATAATCCACAAGGTATACAGGACAGAACTTTATATATAAATAAACACAAGGTCTCAACATACCACTCTTGGACCGACACGTACCAAGACAGTGTCTAGGTCCAAGTGATAATACTTTTGAACAGCAAACCCTAGCATTACTACCTGATACTCACCTGATCCTAATTTGCATTGACTCTATCAACCACGCACACACACACACACACACACACACACACACACACACACACACACACACACACACACACACACACACACACACACACACACACACACACACACACACACACACACACACACACACACACACACACACACACACACACACACACACACACACACACACACACACACACACACACACACACACACACACACACACACACACACACACACACACACACACACACACACACACACACACACACACACACACACACACACACACACACACACACACACACACACACACACACACACACACACACACACACACACACACACACACACACACACACACACACACACACACACACACACACACACACACACACACACACACACACACACACACACACACACACACACACACACACACACACACACACACACACACACACACACACACACACACACACACACACACACACACACACACACATATATATATATATACATACACACAACAAGAGTTCATTTATTAATTTAGTTTATTATGGCCTAAAGTCACACTCACACCTTAACAAAAGCTAACATTCTTTTTTGGAAGGTGTGAAATGACTTCTGCTTTCTGAGTTAAACTGGTCTGTTTAAATGAGAACTCTTGACTTTTAGGTGTGTCTCTATCACAACCACAGAAGAGAAGTAGTTTGAGCTGCAGAGCAACTTCTGAGAAAAGGAAGCATTATCAAAAATACTTTGATAAATAGGCTGTGAGAAGTTCTGAGAACAACAGAAGTCACTGAGCCGCGTGTCTCTGTCACACCCACAGAAGGGAAGTGGTCAGAGATGCAGAACTACATCTGAGAGGGGGATGAGTTGCAGTTAAATTCATATAAACGCAACTAACTAAAGCCCCTCTAACATTTGAAATATATCCCATATATCCCAGAAATGAAATATACTTTGGGGGAACGACTCGGGCGGGGGGAGGGGGTGCGTGAAGTAACACTGCACTTCAGACAACCTACAACTGGTGATGGTGTCTAGGTCTTTAAGTGTTAAACAGCTGAGAGCAGTCACTGCTGTTTTTTGTGGTCTTCTTTCACACACACATCTTACCAAGTGTGTATGAACATCCTCACAAACCAACAAAGAACATGATCTACAGTATATCAAATTTAAGACAGAAAACTCCACACTGGTATCTGATCGTCAATCACCGGATAACTTTATTTTAACTATATACAAACTGGTGAATGAAATGAGCAACAAACTTAATGGTTGCACAGACGGTACAGCCTGTTTGAGCAATGGATCCGTCGCGTTTTTTTTACTCACTGATCACAAATTATACTTTGGGGGAGCCATTATACATTGGGGGCCCCCCAAAGTATTAACATGCTGTGGGAATCACTGGGTCTATCCTAGACGCCTCAACCCTTTAGAGGAAATTCTTTGACCATTAAGATGAGAGTCTTATTTCAAAGGACAAAAGCAATCCTTATTGACACCTTATCGTGACTAAACCAAAAGCTACACATGACAATTAAATAAGTAGGCCTACCCAATTGTAACAGTGTGTGATTGGTTGTGGATTACGGCCTGGGATTACTGGTAGATTCCTCTTTCTACTAAACAAATGGTCCTGCCTGCAGTCTGAAAATGCATGATGTTTTCAGTTGTTTTGTTGTAGTCTGTAATGATGCATATAGTGTTTACATTTTTGCAGGCTTTGAGCAGCTGTTTTGGTGTGAAAGTTTGAGTTTTGAAGAGAGACGGTGTGGTTTTGTTTATGTAGCTTTAGAAAAGAGTGTTGTGTTTAGAGTTTTGGGAAAATGGAGGAAAGTTTAGTGAAATGTGTTTTAGCAACAGAAAAACTGTAATAATAATAATAATAATAATAATACATTTTACTTATGGGCACTCTCAAGGACACCTTACAAAACACAGTTAAAACCACATATCAAAACATTAAAATCAACAAAGCAAAATCAGATATATCATGAACGCAAATTACCAAGGAACAAAAGAACAAATCCTGATTTAAACAGAATGTAGTTTATTTGTAGTTTACTTGCAGGTAAAGCCATACCACCAACGTTCCATAGAAAGTGAAGCTGCACAGATACACAAATACTACACATTTACTGTCTAAAACACCTTAACACACCAATCCAACTCACATCACACTGGTATGCATTCACTACTGACTAACGGAAAGCCTGGCTAGATAGTCATCTAGTACAGTAACCAGAACAACACTTTAACAGTTGTTATACTTAGAACACAATAACATCTGAAAAATCCCCATAGTAACCAGAAAACAACTGAAGCCACAGAACGTTGGATGTGGATCAGTGAGGCTGTTGGAGGTCAGAATCCGAGGACGGGCTCATTGTAATGTATGAATGGAATGAGGAATGGTATCAAACACACATGTCCGATGTCTCCCTCCACCAGCCTCCCCTGAGTGTGGATGTACAGTAGAGCCAGGCTGAGTGCTCTGTGGAAGAGCTTGTCTACATATCAGAATCATCTGATCAGATGTAGTTTTCACATTCACATCCAGAAGAAGGTTGCAGCTCATTGTCTTTCTTCTCTTATCTCCAGAACTGCATGCCAAAAAGACAGAGCTCAGAATGAGAGTTAGTCAACATTTTGTATTCTCATTTAAATCACCTAAATCATCAGACGGCAAGTTTTGTTTAGTTATTGGCCTATATCATTTTAACCACCATAAGAGACCTTACCTTCATTAGTGGTCAGCAACAATCGCCCTGCTGTGAGAGAGATTCAGATGTTAGGAGATGGAAGTCAAAAGACCAGAGACACCAGGGGCCTAATTTATAAAAAAAGTACTTGAACGTCATCTTTGACTTTCACGTAAGCACATTTTTCTAAACGGACGTAAGCATTATTTATAAACGGGCTGCGATGGTTTAAAATTGTGTACGTGCTTCCTTCTATAAATACCAACGCAGGTAAAATGAACGCAGGTGAATGAGGTTTGTATTAACGCCTGTGATAGCGGCTCAATTATAGCGGCTGAAATAAGCCAAGTGCTATAATATAGGGTAGTCTGGAAGCGGGAGAGGGCAGAGAAGGGTGGCTTTTGTAACGTTTGATCATGACAACTAACCAGGCACATGCTTATACTCAGTACTCAAGTTGTAAAAGAAAATCAGGGGAGTCCTTACATTGTAAAAAACGTAATTTGTTAGGAGAGCAGTCGTGCTGCAGTCGTGCTGCCCCGGAAGTCGCTGCCCCGGAAGTCGGAAGTCCTCAGGACTTCCGCATTGGAGCATATGCTGGATATACAACCGGATATTCAAGCCGCAAATGTTTGCGCCCCGGCCGAGAAATAGGAGACAGCCAATTGGAGCGCTGCTACAGTTCACGTGTAAGCGAAAAGTATTTGGCCTGCAATAGACTTGCATTCGACCGGCGTCCCGACTCCTCCCCCTATGTATTTTAACAGTGAATTTTACACACACACAGATAAAAATGTTTATTGTATTGGAGGATTTTTAATGAATGCTGATAGGCGCCGACAGAATATCAGCCGCATTTTGTGAATAAACAATGTTTTTTGTTTTTTGTTTTTTTTTACAAATCGCAACTAGGAAGTGAAGGTGGGGGCGGCGCCCCAGCGCCCTCTATCGGCCAGCCGCCACTGGGAGGTGGTGGATTTGATCATATGAGGACAATTTTAGCATCCCCTCAGCGTCAGTGACTTCAGTGTCAGTAACTTGGTAAAAATGTCATTGCATGTGTGCACACCTTGAAATAGCAGTAATACCACTTTCATTGATAAAATGACGTATGGAAAGAGTGATTGATTGATTGAAAACTTTATTAGAAGATTTGCAGAAGTAGGTACATGAAAGTACATATTACATACAAGGTCAACTAAAAGGATAAAAACCCAAGAAAGCCACTGGCTTATTTCAATTGGGGTCCTTGATTTAGAGGGGGACGATTTTATGCCATCCCCCCTCAACTCGAGTGCTGCTTATACTGTAATAATATAATGGTCTTATTCTTATCAGGTGGTCTTATTCTTATATGGCTGCGAACTCCCAGACACCGGAGAAAATCCAGTATAATTTAGCGCGTGGCCGGGCAAGGTCCATTGTGGAACGCACTAGGCATGTTGAAGAGGAGATAGACAGCTCCGGAGGGATATAAAGAAAGACTGAAATACAATCATAAACATCAGTTCCTTTTAAATCTGGAATTAAACTAATTTTCTTGGCTGATAACAACATCGTTAATTTTATTACGAGCCACTTGCCTGAATTACAGTAGGCTGTGCGGCTCACATGCCTGTAATAACTCTGCATAACCAGTAGGTAATGTGCGTACGCAAGGTCAATACTCGACGTAGAGCTACGATCGTTTCCACTGTCAAATTGACTCACGTTGAAATTGTATAAATCACTACGTTGACGTGGTTTTCTACGTACGACACGGGTAAGATCAAAATTTGATCTGAGTACTTTCTATAAATGAGGCCCCAGGAAATGTCTCATCTTTGGTGAAATCTGTTAATTTTGCTCATGGGTTTTGTTTGAATGAAAATGTTGGGCAATGTGTTATTGCTGCCTAGGATAGTTTAGGTGTGCTGAAGCCTATTACTGCTCACCAAGAGATTTCTTTCTGCTGTAGACCAATGCAGCTACTACGGAGACCACCCCCAGCAGCATCCCACAAGCCCCGACTGCCAACTTGCTCTTATCAGAGTCAGACATAGAGGGGTCTGCAATAACACATTTTATAACATGTCATTTAATTTGCAGATGCATTTAGCAGATGCCTTTATCTAAGGGTTAGGGTGCCATAAGTACACATGTTGTACGTAAGTGGTGTTTTGTAAGTGAATCGTCATCAGAAAAACAAATCTATGCTAAGACCAGGGGCCATTGGCATTCACAATTCTAGGAGAAGGAAGAAGGAAGAAATACTTTTTTGTTTTATTTTGTATTTGCAGTAGAGAAACTGTACAGGGGTAGTGGGGGTGAAGAGTCTTGTGTAATTCAGCCTATAAAAAGATTCATCTTTACAATAATATTAAATCATCTTTACTCTATTGTACTGGAAGAATGTTCCCACTAGCTGTGTACATACATCTACTGATGCCTCTGGACACATCTTCAGTGATGTTCCTGGAATCATCGGGCGTTTCGGGTCTTTCAACATCATACACCCTCCTCCAGGTGACCCAGCCGGGGCTGATCAGACCCCAGCTTGTGTCCAGATGGCTAACTAGCTACCATGACTCCATGGCTCTCCTCTTTTGAGCCACAGCCATCTAGAGGCTCTCTCTGCCGCATTGGTGGTACTGCGGATGGCTCTCCTCTTTCTCTCTCCATCGATGCCCAAACTGCTGAAGGCTCTGGCCAAGGAACGGGCTGCAAATCCTCTGCAACCAACCTCTACTGGGAAACACCTCGCTCTCCACCCAGCCTGCTGGCAGTCACTGACCAGTCCCGCGTACTTGGAGAGCTTCCTCTCAAAGGCTTCTTCCAAGCGGTCTTCCCACGGGACTGTCAGTTCCAGCAGCACTGCTTGCCTGGTGGACTCAGAAAAGAGAACAATGTCTGGTCGCAGGGTGGTGACTGCAATGTGGCTGGGGAACGTCAGCTGATGTTCAAGGTCAACCAACAGCTGCCAGTCTCTTGCAGAGGTCAAGATGCCTGCAGATGTTTTCCTGGCAGGGGTTGGCTGCTCCCCAGCTCTGACAAAGGCGATGGTTTTCTTGGAGGGTCGGAACTGCTTTGCCCACACAAGTCCTGCACTGATGGCTTCAGCAATGGTCTTCAGGACTTGGTCATGCCTCCACCTGTACCGTCCATCTCCAAGGGCCCTTGTACAGCAGCTGAGGATGTGTTCCTCGCTTGGAACACAGTTGGCATGCTGGTGTCTCTGCTATGCCCCATGTGTGCAGATTTGACGGGCTTGGAAGCACATCATAGACTGCCTGGATGAGGAATTTGATGCGGTGAGGCTCGGCTTTCCAAAGCTCAGCCCAGGTCACCTTCCTCTCAATCGCATTCTCCCATCTCGTCCAAGCTCCCTGTTGCTTCATTCCCACTGCCTTGCAGGTTCTTGTCTCCTCCACTGCTGCTCTCACCTCCTCCTGAACAAGGCGGCGCTTTTCCTTCCCCCTGGTGTTCATTTGGGGAGTTGGAAAGAATCCAAGCCCAGCTCGACCTCGTGTGACCACTCCCACCAAGCTCCTGTGACGCAGCCTCGCCTCTGCCTCTTGAACAGCTTCCTCTGCCCTCCACTTCCTGCCAGTCCTCACTTGGATCCCTGCATTAGCCACCTTCGGATCACTTGAGTCCCTGTACTGAACCACTTCTCTGGCTCTTGTCACCTTGAATTCCTCCTCCAAGGATTTGAAGGGCAGTTGCAGTTTGTTGGTGTTCCCATAGAGTGCGGTGCTGCTCAAACTCCTTGGTAATCCAAGCCATCTCCGGAGGTGGTTGCTGACCCTCCTCTCTAAGGTCTCCACTGTTGAGATAGGGACCGCATAGACAAGGAGGGGCCACAGGATCCTGGGAAGAATGCCATGTTGGTAAACCCAGGCTTTAAACTTCCCGGGAAGGCCTGACTTGTCCACGGATTTCAGCCAGCCATCCAACTCAGTGCAGGTCGACTTGATGGATATTGTGTCCCTCAGAGAGAAGTCAAAAACCTTGCCCAAGCTCTTGACTGGCTTCTCTGTGATAGTTGGGATGGCTGTGCCTGTGATGGTAAACCGGAACTTGTCCTCCACTTTCCCTTTCCTCAGCACCATAGATCTTGATTTGGCGGGTTTGAAACGCATCCGGGCCCACCCCACTAGCTTTTCGAGTCCCTTCAGAATCCACCGGCAGCCTGGGACTGATTCTGTCGTGACTGTGAGGTCATCCATGAATGCCCTGATGGGTGGTTGCCGTTGTCCGGAATTCGTTCGGGGCCCTCTGCACTCTGGCTCAGCAGACTTGGTGAGCATGTTCATGGCTAGGGAGAACAGTGTCACAGAGATAGTGCACCCTGTGATGATACCGATCTCCACCTTGTGCCAACTGGATGTTATTGCTCCTGAAGAGACCCTCATCCTGAAATTGCTGTAGTAATCAGCGATGAGGTCTCTGCACCTGCTGGGGACATGATGCTTCGTCAAGGTGAACTGAACCAGCTTGTGTGGAATGGAGCCGAATGCATTTGCCAGGTCAAGCCACAACACTGACAGGTTGCCTTTGTTCTCTCGGGCCTCCCGAATGAGCTGTGTCACCACGCCGGTATGCTCCAGACAACCTGGCATTCCTGACACACCGCCCTTCTGGACGGATGTATCGATGTAGGTGTTCTTTGCCAGGTAGGTACACAGCCGTCTGGAAACAGTGCTGAAGAAAACCTTTGCCTCAACACACAGCAGGGAGATGATGCGGAACTGGTCTAGCTGAGTGGAGTTTTCCTCCTTCGGGATCCAAACCCCTTCAGCCACTCTCCATTGTTCAGGTATCCTCCCCCTTCTCCAGAAGACTCGCAGGATTTTCCACAGACGCAGCAGGAGTTTGGGACAGTTCTTGTACACTTTGTATGAAGTGCCACTCGGTCCTGGAGCAGAGCTTGCCCTTGCTTTGCGGACAACCTCCCTGACTTCCTTCAGCTGCAGCTCCGACATGTCAAATTGCTCTTCCGGTTCAGGGGGGTCTATGAGGATGTTGCACTCTCCCAACTCCTGCTCTCTTGCGGGATCGCTGTACGTCTGCTTCAGATGATGGTCTATCTCTTCCTGCGAGGAGGCCAGTTTGCCACTGCGCTTCTGCCCGAGCAAATCCTTCATGAACTTGAAGGGGTTGGCTATGAATGCAGCACGTTTACGTGCCCTCTCACGCCGCCGCCTCCGATGCCACTCAGCCCGGCGGAGAATCCTGATGTTTTTCCGTAGGATGCACATTAGCTGGGCCAGGCCAGTGCGTTCCTCCTCTCCTGCCACCTTGTACTGGGACTTCAGCGCTTTCATCTCCTGCCTGATGTTATGGATCTTTGCAGCTCTTTGGTTCTTTACGTAAGATGTTCCGGAGCTTTTCTTCTCCTCCACGCCGAACCGTTCAGCTGCAATGCTGACAATGATTGTTGTCATCGCCTGTAGCTTCCTGTCAGCCTCGCCCTTCACCGTTACCTCCAGAATTTGGTCGACATCGTCATCGAACTGCTTCCACAGTGAAGTCATGCTAGCTGCTGGCCATTTGATCCGCCTCCGGTCGGACTTGATGCTCGAGGGGTTAGACTGCAACACTTGGAGGTTCTGGGCACTATGGGGTGACTCCGGGCCTGGCACCTCCTGCGTCTCACCAGGTTGAACACCTGTGCGTTGTGTTGCTTCTACTCCTAACGGGCATTTCATCCTCGCTCGGTGGATCTTTAAGCCATGGATGTTCTTGCAGATTTTACCGCATGTACACTGCTTGCTCATAGTCGTTTGTCCATTGCCTAAGTCTGTTACCGTTGTGTCCGTCCGACTGGGGTGCTCATCCTCCCCCCCTCTCGGGCACCCCTGGGGGTATTTTTCCATTAAGTTCATCGTAGCTTTGTTAGGGTCCTCCTCTCAGAGGACACAGATTGGGTTGCCAGCCCGTTCTGCCCCCGGTCGCCGTCTCTCCGAGCAGTCACTGACTCTCCAGTAGTCACCACACTCTTCATGGTTGTCATCCAGTCTTTCCTGGCTGTCACTGATGACTCAGGGGGTTCGCTGTGTACATACATCTACTGATGCCTCTGGACACATCTTCAGTGATGTTCCTGGAATCATCGGGCGTTTCGGGTCTTTCAACATCATACACCCTCCTCCAGGTGACCCAGCCGGGGCTGATCAGACCCCAGCTTGTGTCCAGATGGCTAACTAGCTACCATGACTCCATGGCTCTCCTCTTTTGAGCCACAGCCATCTAGAGGCTCTCTCTGCCGCATTGGTGGTACTGCGGATGGCTCTCCTCTTTCTCTCTCCATCGATGCCCAAACTGCTGAAGGCTCTGGCCAAGGAACGGGCTGCAAATCCTCTGCAACCAACCTCTACTGGGAAACACCTCGCTCTCCACCCAGCTTGCTGGCAGTCACTGACCAGTCCCGCGTACTTGGAGAGCTTCCTCTCAAAGGCTTCTTCCAAGCGGTCTTCCCACGGGACTGTCAGTTCCAGCAGCACTGCTTGCCTGGTGGACTCAGAAAAGAGAACAATGTCTGGTCGCAGGGTGGTGACTGCAATGTGGCTGGGGAACGTCAGCTGATGTTCAAGGTCAACCAACAGCTGCCAGTCTCTTGCAGAGGTCAAGATGCCTGCAGATGTTTTCCTGGCAGGGGTTGGCTGCTCCCCAGCTCTGACAAAGGCGATGGTTTTCTTGGAGGGTCGGAACTGCTTTGCCCACACAAGTCCTGCACTGATGGCTTCAGCAATGGTCTTCAGGACTTGGTCATGCCTCCACCTGTACCGTCCATCTCCAAGGGCCCTTGTACAGCAGCTGAGGATGTGTTCCAGGGTTCCTCGCTTGGAACACAGTTGGCATGCTGGTGTCTCTGCTATGCCCCATGTGTGCAGATTTGACGGGCTTGGAAGCACATCATAGACTGCCTGGATGAGGAATTTGATGCGGTGAGGCTCGGCTTTCCAAAGCTCAGCCCAGGTCACCTTCCTCTCAATCGCATTCTCCCATCTCGTCCAAGCTCCCTGTTGCTTCATTCCCACTGCCTTGCAGGTTCTTGTCTCCTCCACTGCTGCTCTCACCTCCTCCTGAACAAGGCGGCGCTTTTCCTTCCCCCTGGTGTTCATTTGGGGAGTTGGAAAGAATCCAAGCCCAGCTCGACCTCGTGTGACCACTCCCACCAAGCTCCTGTGACGCAGCCTCGCCTCTGCCTCTTGAACAGCTTCCTCTGCCCTCCACTTCCTGCCAGTCCTCACTTGGATCCCTGCATTAGCCACCTTCGGATCACTTGAGTCCCTGTACTGAACCACTTCTCTGGCTCTTGTCACCTTGAATTCCTCCTCCAAGGATTTGAAGGGCAGTTGCAGTTTGTTGGTGTTCCCATAGAGTGCGGTGCTGCTCAAACTCCTTGGTAATCCAAGCCATCTCCGGAGGTGGTTGCTGACCCTCCTCTCTAAGGTCTCCACTGTTGAGATAGGGACCGCATAGACAAGGAGGGGCCACAGGATCCTGGGAAGAATGCCATGTTGGTAAACCCAGGCTTTAAACTTCCCGGGAAGGCCTGACTTGTCCACGGATTTCAGCCAGCCATCCAACTCAGTGCAGGTCGACTTGATGGATATTGTGTCCCTCAGAGAGAAGTCAAAAACCTTGCCCAAGCTCTTGACTGGCTTCTCTGTGATAGTTGGGATGGCTGTGCCTGTGATGGTAAACCGGAACTTGTCCTCCACTTTCCCTTTCCTCAGCACCATAGATCTTGATTTGGCGGGTTTGAAACGCATCCGGGCCCACCCCACTAGCTTTTCGAGTCCCTTCAGAATCCACCGGCAGCCTGGGACTGATTCTGTCGTGACTGTGAGGTCATCCATGAATAGGAATACTAGGAATACTCACTCATAACACCTGTGGCATAGAGATTGACACACTAGCACTGACTCACACACACACCTTATACACACACACACACACACACACACACACACACACACACACACCTTGAGCCAGTTCTGAGTTGGGAAACTGAAACAAATGAAATCTACACGACTCATCTTACTATGGTCTCACACACACATTCTTACCCCAGTCATTCATCATAGGCTGAGTGAGGCTGGCGTGCTCCACCATACAGGTGATTCTCTCTCCAGGTGTGGGCGTGTACTCCAGGTAGGAGTGGAACTGATAGCTCCAGTCCCCATCTGTAAGCTCCTGGTTAGAGACCACGTCTGAGGCATTTCTCTCCCCGTCCCTCAGCCATGTCACTGTGATGGGTTTGGGGTAGAAGTTGTATGCGCTGCACACCAGCATTTCAGGCTGTCTGACACCGGGTGTCTTCAGTGACTTCAGTTTGACGTAGGGCTTAGCTGGAGAAGGGGTGAGGGGTCAACAACAACAACAGAAGATTTAAGTACCAGAAGAGGGATTAAGCATTATCAAGTGTTGTCATTTTCAATGTTCCTAACAGGGGCTAGGGGCTTCATCCCCTAGGGGTGATCAGATCAGATCAGATATGTTTCAGCAACTATGGTGGATGCCTAACCTGGCCAGTCATGACAAATAGTGTCCAGCTGCCAGAAAATGTCCGGATTAGGTAATCGTCGACGCCATTCTGGCAACCGGACACTATTTGAAAGATTTATTTTATCCTGGATAGCAAAATGGGGAATTCTTCTTTTTTTTTAAAGGCAACTTTATTGTAAACATTCTTATTATAAAAAAGTTATGCGTTTATTTAATTAATAACATATTCATTTTTTATTTCAGTACCAGCCTCACCTGGCATATTACAGTTTTTTACGGTCGCTAAGTCACAGTGTTCAATACTGAAGCCACAGATTCACAACTCTTCATACAGTCTGCATTAGTAACACTCATGTTGGCCAATCACTTAATTTAATAATAATTTTGCCATTTAGCAGACGCTTTTATCCAAAGCGACTTACAATTACGAATTACAGGGACATTCCCCCTGGAGTAACTGAGGGCTAAGTGCCTTACCCAAGGGCACACTAGTAGTGGTGTGGCTTCAGGCGGGATTTGAACTCACAACCTTCCGATCCCAAGTCCAACTCACTATCCACTACTAGACCACCACTACCCCTACCACTTCATTCATGTCTCAAAAGAAGCTCGTTCAAACTGTAATGTCATAGCAAACAGTAATGTAAACATGTGTAGTTGATGGTCATTATCATCCTATAATAATGTAAGCTTGTGTAGTTGATGGTCATTATCATCCTATAATAATGTAAGCATGTGTAGTTACCTACAGAATGTGTCAGGTAATTATACTCACCCAAGACCTTCTCTAAATATACAGGGACGAAACCTGAATAGGCTACGCACAAACGTTGCCGTTCAACTTCTCGAAGAATACGGTCATTAGGATCACTGGTATATTGCTCCGCTCGTCCAATTCCTTGTGGAAAGTATGCTTTCCACTGCCATTCAGTGGTGTTGTACTTCATTTGCAACTTCTTGTTAAAATGAATCTCGAGTAAATACTCAGCGTTAGAAGGATCACTTGATTCTCTCCGACACCAAGCATCGACGTGTGTGAAATATCCATCTGAGCAGAAACGAGAGAAAGTTGTTAGCTGCAACAAATGGATGACTTTTGGAGACTTACACAACCTTACAAAACATGCCCCATGTTCCATATAATCACTTTTAGAAAAGGTATTCAAAACTCAATTGAATATATAGTTTCTTTTACTCACCTACACCCAGAAGAGCAGTGGAGAAGAGCAGCAGGTTGATGGATGACAGATTCAGAAGCATGTTGCTTACATCTCAGAGCAACACTTCTACTATGACACCACAATGTGTTTTTATATATATATATATATATATATATATATATATATATATATATATATATATATATACTGCTTGAAAGAGGAAATAGGTGAATAAGTTCCTCAAGAAATACCTTCACCAATCATGTCCATGTGATAGATAGCGTCATGTGTTTCCAGCAGGTAGCCTACTGCAGTTTGCTTCTATTTAACAAAGAAGAAATAACTACTACAAATAACTACCAGATTCAGAAACCGTTGGTGGTGATGTTGCAGAAATAATTGTTGTTGTGTATCTTTATGTTAGTTCACCATAACATGATACTGACAACAGTGCGTATCTTATTTTGTAAAAATAGGAGTATATATAATACTGCCTGGACACAGTTATGTAAGAACAACTTGATTTTCCTGATTGGCTGCCTGCACCACAACAAAAACAAAGTAGTTTCCTCCATTTCTGAACTTCACCCTCGTCTTAGTAAACTAGATGTAGCAGTGCTCCCTGAAATACATAGAGGAGGTTAACTATGAACTACTCTGTGGTTGTATTGATACTTACTGGAGCTGTGTTCACCTCCGGAGACTGTAAGAGATTGGTTTATGTTATTCCTCTACATACTAGACACAATACTACAAGTTAGTTCATGTGTAATTAATGTGTAACTCTATATAGAAACCCATGTAGACAATATGGACTATATTGCTTTTAGAAAATAGAAGTGCAACACTATGTCAACTACTCTGACCGTAGTTATTTAATTGTTTGTGCCCATCAATATATTTTTCTCGGATGAGATGAAAAGAAAGTATGAACTGTACTGATGAATGTAAGATTTATGAGGGTTTAAATGTGTGTTCTTTTTCTGTTTTAGTCCCTGAAATGCACCTTGTCTATGGATGTGATAACTCTGGAAGTATGCAGATGTATTTGGCGTTGGATTGGGAACAAGTCCTATATGTAGATGTTATGACAGGAGAGGTAGTGTGGACAATACCCAATACAACACCTCCTCCAATTCCTATGAATCTTGGTGAGGATTATACTCTCCTCTCAGAAGCATGCAGAAGCTGGAGGGATTGGGGAGAAACTAGACACAGTCATGAAGCAGATGCCAAAGGTACAGTCATGGGGGTCTAGGCTCTGACTGGAATATTCACTAGGGGCTCCATTTTGCATAAAGCTGTTTTTGCACGACTTAAGACGCCTTTAAAAGAGGAGAATGGGCCCTTGATGTGTTAAGGAGGATTTCACCCTGTTAGATGTCGGCCTGTATATTCATATTTACCTGTTGATACAGGTAAATGTATCTTCTCCTCTTTTTTCAGATGCTTTATCGGTATATCGTTTTATACAATTTCCCTATAAGGATCCCAGTCAATATATATTTTTTAAATACCGCACAGAAATGTTCATGTTCTAAATACAATAACATTTAAATTATGTATAAATATTTGATAAATTAAACAATCCATTATTTTATTGTGAAAAATATTATTATTATTATTATTATTAATACTACTACTAATAATAATAATAATAATAATATCTTAGATTTATATTTTAAAAATAGAACATAATATAGATTTATATAGTAACGTAGAAAAACAGTCTTGCGACGTGCGCTGCCTTTGCCACTTGTGCTGCTGCCGTTTGGCAGGCTTTCAAACGACAACAAAAACTTGGGTGGATTTTTTGGGACAGTCAAATGAGCACCATGTTATTGGACACCTAGTTGTTTACGGCTTGTTGTACGTGAGTGGATGTTATGGAGTAAAGGAACAAGGAAGTTATTTTCTGTTTCCTCATTTACCAAACATAACACTAAAGGTATTGTTCTGTAAGGCCAATTTGTTCTACTGCTTTAAGGTTGTTGTTAAACTTGCCTGTGTGCAAACATTCAGTAAAATGCTAGCTGTATAAAGACAGTGTTTGGATGTTCAGCATTGCTTTGATGGTTTCTATTTGCTATACCCAGAGGCCCCTGTGAGCTCCATCTATGCCAGAGATGCTATTGAGCAGGGGGTGGGGAACACCCTCATCTGCTTTGTGGATAATTTCTACCCCCCCTACGTCAAAGTCAGCTGGACCAAAAATGACATGGAGGTGACCAAGAGAGCGTCTTTCCATCCATACTATCCCAATAAAGATGGAACGTTCCACCAGTTCTACTCTCTGAGTTTCACCCCCGAGGAGGGGGATGTCTACACCTGCACTGTGGAACACGTGGCCCTGGAGGATCCCCAAACCAGGACCTGGGGTAAATAATATTAATAATACTAAATAAAATAAATAAAAAACCTCGCATTATGACTTGGGTTTGGCTGTCTGTCTGGCTACTACATTCTCATACTCAAAGACGCTTTACAAACTGAAAAGATCGAGTAGTAATAATAAAAATAAACAAAAGGTAAATAGAAGAAAGCTTACAGTATTTGGCTCGATTTGAACAAAATATTCCTGCTTGGGCCACACGCCCTGAATGGTGTGTAAGCTGATAAATGACCATCACATCATATATATATATATATATATCATTATTATCCATGTTGTGGGTTTTTTCATTATAAATGTCAGGCCACTAATAAAGTTTCCACTGACTGACAGATAGTTTTCTGTAAGGATTTGTTACCTAATGTTGGTGTGTCATCTTGTTACCTAATGTTGGTGTGTCATCTTGTTACCTAATGTTGGTGTGTCATCTTGTTACCTAATGTTGGTGTGTCATCTTGTGTTAATGTTGGTGAGTCATCTTGTTACCTAATGTTGGTGTGTCATCTTGTTACCTAATGTTGGTGTGTCATCTTGTTACCTAATGTTGGTGTGTCATCTTGTTACCTAATGTTGGTGTGTCATCTTGTTACCTAATGTTGGTGTGTCATCTTGTCACCTAATGTTGGTGTGTCATCTTGTTACCTAATGTTGGTGTGTCATCTTGTTACCTAATGTTGGTGTGTCATCTTGTTACCTAATGTTGGTGTGTCATCTTGTGTTAATGTTGGTGTGTCATCTTGTTACCTAATGTTGGTGTGTCATCTTGTTACCTAATGTTGGTGTGTCATCTTGTTACCTAATGTTGGTGTGTCATCTTGTTACCTAATGTTGGTGTGTCATCTTGTCACCTAATGTTGGTGTGTCATCTTGTCACCTAATGTTGGTGTGTCATCTTGTCACCTAATGTTGGTGTGTCATCTTGTTACCTAATGTTGGTGTGTCATCTTGTTACCTAATGTTGGTGTGTCATCTTGTTACCTAATGTTGGTGTGTCATCTTGTTACCTAATGTTGGTGTGTCATCTTGTTACCTAATGTTGGTGTGTCATCTTGTTACCTAATGTTGGTGTGTCATCTTGTTACCTAATGTTGGTGTGTCATCTTGTTACCTAATGTTGGTGTGTCATCTTGTTACCTAATGTTGGTGTGTCATCTTGTTACCTAATGTTGGTGTGTCATCTTGTTACCTAATGTTGGTGTGTCATCTTGTTACCTAATGTTGGTGTGTCATCTTGTGTTAATGTTGGTGTGTCATCTTGTTACCTAATGTTGGTGTGTCATCTTGTTACCTAATGTTGGTGTGTCATCTTGTTACCTAATGTTGGTGTGTCATCTTGTTACCTAATGTTGGTGTGTCATCTTGTTACCTAATGTTGGTGTGTCATCTTGTTACCTAATGTTGGTGTGTCATCTGGGTCCCCAGAGAATAAGGTGGATGAGGTTGGAGTCGGGCCTGCTGTGTTGTGTGCAGTGGGCCTGAGTCTGGGGCTGTTGGGAGTGGCTCTTGGAACCTTCATCCTGTTCAGAAAACCCCAGTGAAACTCTGTCTCTCCATGGTTGAGAATCTACATTGTCACTTTATGGGAGCAATGTACTCTTTATCTTGTCCAGTGAAAGTTTGTCTGCATTTGAAGTAGTTTCACTTGTGTGTGAATTTCTTGTACTACCATGATACACTCTTGAAATGCGTGAGCGTGTGCGTGTATGTGTGTGTGTGTGTGTGTGCGTGTGTTGATGATCAGTAGGCCTATACAATGCTACAATATATAATTGTACACAATTTACTGTACAGATGTTAAATTCAAATTTATTGTCACAAACAATACAATGAAATGTTGAAACGGTTTCTGCACTGCCGTTTTTACATTTGATCCAATGTGTAATGAGCCTTGCATGTTTTCACATAGCTGTTGTCCCACATATACAAAAGCTGGTTTTTTGGATAGTACGATAACATAGCCATGATGCCGTTGGTTTCTCTAAGAGCAAAACTTGCATTCAAAGGTTTCTCTCTAACTAAGTCAAAGGCAAATGTAACTTTTTTGTCTTTGGGGTCAGTCATATAGAGCACCCCACATGCAATGAACACATTTCCAGCTTTCAGAATAGGATAGGTAGTGTCAATGATAGATAACACATAGAATTTCCTATGGTCTAATCTGGCAGCCATTATGGTTTGTTTGGTACTTGAGGCAAACATGACCCACAGTCCATTTTCATCCAGAGCAAACTTGAAATACGTCTTGGAGTTGGGGAAGAGATAGGTCAGATTGTGGTATTGTGCATTCTCAATTGCCAGTGTTTGTAGTCTCCTGGTTTTTAGATTAAATCTGTAAATTTCAAAACATCATGAGTAGGTCAGGAACTTCACATACAAAATAATGTCTCTACAAGAAGAAATCATTCAATTATTTTCTGAAACTTTTCAGCAGTTTGTGGCTGTAGTTCTTGAAAATCAATTAATTTTAAAAAATAATAATTCTATACTACATTCTAATAGATAGAAGCAAGACCTTGAAAAACTCATCCATGCATTTGTTTCGAGTAGACTTGATTATTGTAATGGTCTACTAACAGGCCTATCAAAAGGAGCTGTTCGTAAATCGCAGCTCATCCAAAATGCCGCTGCTAGGGTCCTAACAAAAACAAAGAAATTTGAACACATCACACACCAATCCTGAAATCCCTGCACTGGCTACCAGTCTCTCAGAGAATTGAATTCAAAATCCTCCTAATTACATACAAATCACAAAATGGTCTTGGACCAAAATACATATCAGATCTCCTCCCACCCTATATTCCCGCAAGGTCCCTAAGGTCAGCTGAGACTAATCAGCTAATCATTCCAACAGTAAAAACAAAACACGGTGCAGCAGCTTTCAGTCACGCTGCTGCATGCTCCTGGAACAAACTCCCTGAAGAAATCAAACAGGCCCAAACCCTTAACATATTTAAATCTAAGCTAAAAACCTTCAGTTTTGCAGCAGTTATGATTAAACACAAACACTTCTATCAATGTTTTTTCCCCATTATTAAATATTTTATCTATTTACTTCTTAGATTTGCTTTTATTCATTGTAATTTAAATTTTCTTACTATGCTCCTCTTGCTGTATTTTTAAATAATGTATGTAAAGCGCTTTGAATTGCTCCTGTTGTATGAAATGTGCTATATAAATAAACTTGCCATAATGAATGTGATGTTAAATGGGTGAAGAGGTCCCTTTAACTTTCAAATGTCAAAATATCATGAGGTCAGGAGCTTCACATGAGTACAACAGAATGTCTGTATAGTCAAAACTCTTACTTCACAATGTTGAAAGTTCCCGCATGGTGATAGTACATGTATCCATTGTGAACGATGTGGCCACAGCCCTGGAAGAACTTCTTTGTATCAATGTTCTTACTGCTGCTATTCTGAAATGACGCAATGCTCTTGTATTCCTCCAATAATCGCCCTGCAGAACAAAATATCAATATGTTACAGCATATCTCCCAAACTCTATATATACTGTATATATATATATATATATATATATATATATATATATATATAGAGAGAGAGAGAGAGAGAGAGAGAGAGAAAGATAGATAGATAGATAGATAGATAAATAATAATATGAATAATAATATGAATAATAATATGAATAATAATAATAAAGAAGAAGTAGGAGAAGAAGAAGAAGAAGAAGAATATGCCATTCAACTGATGCGTTTATCCAAAGCGACATTGCAGTAAGTGCATACATTCTCAGTATATCGGGCCCCTTTCTCATTTGAAAAAGGTACCTGAAAAGTGCTCTGCCAGCCAGATACGGTCACCATCCAGCTGGGCTGCATCCTGCATCCAAACTCCAAATGTGCTCTTCATTTTGGTGACATTTGTTGAGCACGTAATTGTTTTGATAATGCACTCTATGGACATGAAAGAACCAAAGCGATTACCATGAAAAGTTATGCAGACAGTTCATATGCAACTCCTACAAAAGCCCCATTTAACCCATTAGCAGAAATATTCATACCTGTTTCTTTCAAATGTTCTGGTTCAGTGATATTGAAGGTGTCATTACTTTGGATTGGGGAAAATGAAGCTAAGGCTGTAAGGAAAAATTCAATTAAATGTTGTACCATTAAGAATGAATAAATGTAGTGATTTGGAGATCATTGTGTGGTAATAACACATGCTACAGTATGTACTGTGTACTGAATAGGGAAGAAGAAGAAGAAGAAGAAGAAGAACTGAAACTTAAGTTGCGAAAATAATCATAAGAATAATCATAAACATTCTTGAGAATCTACTGAATAGGAAAGAAAAAGAAGAAGAAGAAAGAAGAACTGAAACTTGGGGCGGCTGTGGCGCAGGAGGTAGAGCCGCCGTCTAATGATCGCAAGGTCGGCAGATCAGCAGTTTGAGCCCCGGCTGGCCACATGTCGAAGTGTCCTTGGGCAATACACTGAACCCCAAATTGCTCCCAGTGAGCGGGCCGGCGCCTTGCATGGTAGCCTGCCGCCATTGGTGTGTGAATGTGTGTGTGAATGTGTGAATGAGAGGCCGTTGTAAAGCGCTTTGGAACAAGGCGCTTTGGAACAAGGCGCTTTGGAACAAGGCGCTATATAAGTCAGTCTATCATCCATCATCTTACGTTGCTGAAAATAACCATAAACATTCTTGAGTTTTCTAAATCTCCTTATTGGACGTATAAAGAAGAGTTTCGTACCAATGTTCCTAGAAGAGGTAACATTTCCTGTGTCGGTTGCGTTGAGGGGGTCATCGCTTTCTGTTACTTTGAGGGGGTCATCACTTTCTGTTACTTTGAAGGGGTCATCGCTTTCTGTTACTTTGAGGGGGTCATCACTTTCTGTTACTTTGAAGGGGTCATCGCTTTCTGTTACTTTGAAAGGGTCATCACTTTCTGTTACTTTGAAGGGGTCATCAATTTCTGTTACTTTGAAGGGGTCATCGCTTTCTGTTACTTTGAAGGGGTCATCGCTTTCTGTTACTTTGAAGGGGTCATCGCTTTCTGTTACTTTGAGGGGGTCATCGCTTTCTGTTACTTTGAGGGGGTCATCACTTTCTGTTACTTTGAAGGGGTCATCGCTTTCTGTTACTTTGAAAGGGTCATCACTTTCTGTTACTTTGAAGGGGTCATAACTTTCTGTTACTTTGAGGGGGTCATCACTTTCTGTTACTTTGAAGGGGTCATCGCTTTCTGTTACTTTGAAAGGGTCACCACTTTCTGTTACTTTGAAGGGGTCATAACTTTCTGTTTCTTTGAGGGTTTCATCACTTTCAGTTTCTTTAAAGGCGGCATAGCTCTCTGTTACTTTGAAGGGGTCATCACTTTCTGTTACTTTGAAGGGGTCATCACTTTCTGTTACTTTGAAGGGGTCATCACTTTCTGTTACTTTGAAGGGGTCATCGCTTTCTGTTACTTTGAAGGGGTCATCGCTTTCTGTTACTTTGAAGGGGTCATCGCTTCCTGTTTCTTTGAAGGGGTCACCACTTTCTGTTTCTTTGAAGGGGTCACCACTTTCTGTTTCTTTGAAGGGGTCACCACTTTCTGTTTCTTTGAAGGGGTCACCACTTTCTGTTTCTTTGAAGGGGTCACCACTTTCTGTTACTTTGAGGGGGTCATCGCTTTCTGTTTCTTTGAAGGGGTCACCACTTTCTGTTTCTTTGAAGGGGTCACCACTTTCTGTTTCTTTGAAGGGGTCACCACTTTCTGTTTCTTTGAAGGGGTCACCACTTTCTGTTACTTTGAAGGGGTCACCACTTTCTGTTACTTTGAAGGAGGCATAGCTCTCTGTTTCTTTGAGGTAGTCATCGCTTTCTGTTTCATTGAGGGTGGTATTGCTTTGGACTGGAGAAGATGACAGAAAATGTAATTAAAAAACACAATGTAATTTCTCTATTAAGATGAATAATGTACAGTAGCTTGTGATCAAGAGCTGTTGCTGGTGGAATCTCTGAAAGCCTACTCACCCACAGACATATTGGCTTGACGCAAGTGTGCTCTGATGGTCCTGTTTCTTGTGGGTTCAGGAGGGCAAGGAGGACCAGGTGGACCAGCAGGACCAGGGGGGCCCATCGGACCTGGAAGGCCTTCAAACACACAACTCACTATCAGGAGACCTGGAAGGCCTTCAAACACAGCTACAACTCACTATCAGGAGACCAGGGGCCTCATTTATAAAAAAGTACTTGAACGTCATCTTTGAATTTCACGTAAGCACATTTTTCTAAACGGACGTAAGCATTATTTATAAAACGGGCTGTGCTCGTTTAAAATTGCGTACGTGCTTCCTTCTATAAATACCAACGCAGGTAAAATGAACGCAGGTGAATGAGGTTTGTATTAACGCCCTGTGATAGTGGCTGAATTATAGCGGCTGAAATAAGCCAAGTGCTATAATATAGGGTAGGCGTTGTCTGGAAGGGGGAGAGGGCAGAGAAGGGTGGCTTCTCGGTAAGTTGCATTTGTAACGTTTGATCATGACAACTAACCAGGCAAATGCTTATACTCAGTACTCAAGTTGAAAAAGAAAATCAGGGGAGGTGGTGGATTTGATCATATGAGGACAATTTTAGCATCCCCACAGCGTCAGTGACTTCAGTGTCAGTGACTTGGTAAAAATGTAATTGCATGTGTGCGTGCCCCCTCGCACCTTGAAATAGCAGTAATACCACGTTCATTGATAAAATGACATAATGGATGGAAAGGGGGGATGGCAGTTTTAGAAGGGGGATGATTTTGACTGTTTTTATTTCAGGGGGGATGCCATCCCCCCTCATCCCCCCTCAACTCGAGTGCTGCTTATACTGTAATAATATAATGGTCTTGTTCTTATCAGGTGATATTGAAAACATGACTCCCTTTGCGAACTCCCAGACACCGGAGAAAATCCAGTATAATTTAGCGCGTGGCCGGGCAAGGTCCGTTGTGGAACGCACTAGGCATGTTGAAGGGGAGATGGCGTTGCCTTGACAGCTCCGGAGGGATATAAAGAAAGACTGAAATACAATCATCAACATCAGTTCCCTTTAAATCTTGAATTAAACTCATTTTCTCGGCTGATAACAACATTGTTAATTTTATTACGAGCCACTTGCATGAATTTGATTGATTGATTGATTGAAAACTTTATTAGAAGATTTGCAGAAGTAGGTACATGAAAGTACATATTACATACAAGGTCAACTAACAGGATAAAAACCCAAGAAAGCCACTGGCTTATTTCAATTGGGGTCCTTGATTCTCAATTCATCGTTACATGTAAGACAGACAAAAAAGCTAGTACTATCTACAAGATAATACAGACAAATAACTATTACTATCTACAAGATAAACACACATCCATCATGGGAAGAACAATACAACGAAACATAAGGTATGTACAGCGGGTAGGACAGGTGGGGACATACACCACAGGTGGGGGCGGGGGACAAAACACAAAGTATGTACAGTGGGTAGTTCGGGTCTTTTAATCTGATTTTTGATTTAGAGGGTCCAGTTACGGATTGCAGCCTCCTGTAAATGTTTTTTGAGAGTGGTTTTGAAGGTGGGCAGTGTTTTGCACTCCTTTAAGATTATAGGAAGGGCGTTCCACATTTTTACTGCATAGTTTGCAAACGAGTTTAACCCCTTGTTTGTGGTGCAACGCGGTTGAACGTGGTTCGTAGAGCTTCCTCTGGTGTTGTATGTGTGGACGTTGTTCACTTTTTGGAAGTATGTTGACAGGTACTTGGGTGTCTTTGTGGTGTAGCGTATCTTGAAGACCAGGCCCAGTGCAAGCTGCTGCACTCTGTCAACTACTCGTAGCCAATCAAGGCTCAAAAAATGAGCAGCGGTTAGATGTGTCCTAGGGTTGAGGCCTAGCAGAAGCCTAACCAGTTTATTTTGGGCTGTCTGGAGTCTTGTTTTATGGGCCTTTGTGGTTCTATAGTACCATGATGTTACGGCATAGTCGAAGTGACATTGAATGAGAGCTCCTGATAGGGTCCTCAGTGTGTTTTTACTGACAAGTGAGGATATCCTGTACAAGAATCTAGTTCTATGGTTCACTTTTTTGATTACTTTTGCTGCCATTTTATCTCCGGAAAGATTTGCCTCTAAGATGGAGCCCAGGTATGTAATATCCTCTTTTCTTGTGATATTAATGTTACCCACTTTTATTTTAAAATTTTCAGCCTTTCTGAGTTTAGATGGGGATCCGTATAGGATGGTTTCAGTTTTACCTAAGTGTATTGATAGTTTATTGTCAGCTAGCCAGATGCAGATTCTACTCAGTTACAATTACAGTAGGCAGTACGGCTCACATGCCTGTAATAACTCTGCATAACCAGTAGGTAATGCGTACGCAAGGTCAATACCCGACGTAGAGCTACGATCGTTTCCACGGTCAAATCGGCTCACGTTGGAATTGTATAAATCACTACGTTGACGTGGTTTTCTACGTACGACACGGGTAAGATCAAGATTGAGATTGATCTAAGTACTTTCTATAAATGAGGCCCCTGCAGTAGGATGTGCTTTATAAATAACAATGAAAGATGTGAAAAGGCAAATGGATCTGAGCAGGCTTTTCAGTGAAGCATCAGGTTATTTGACTGTAAAGCCCAATGCACACGGCGTGCGATTTTGTCGCACCGCCGAATTCGATTCCATTGTTTTTAATGCATCTCAATGAGACAATGCACACGGCGTGCGATGCGATATTACATTCGATTCTCCATTCACATTCATTCATTGGTGTGAATTGAGAATCGAATGTTGTTGTGCGACAAAATCGCACGCCTTGTGCATTGGCCTTAAGACAAACACTACCATCTCTTACCCTCTATTATGACATCGTTGGAGGTCTCGCCATTCCCTCCTGGTAACCCAGGGTCTCCTTTTCCCCCTGGGCCAAGTAGAGGCTTACCATGAGATGCAGGCATGTGGTTTTTTTAAAGAGCTGAATTGATTTAGGAGTAACGGTCTAAACATTTAAGCATAATGCTACCCACACCAGGGGAGGCTGGTGGAGGTAGAAATTGGAGGATGGGCTCATTGTAATACATGGGAATGGAATGAATTATTGTCCTCCAATTTCTACCTCCACCAGCCTCCCCTGACCCACATTGATAGAGAATATAGCATCACACTATCACAAGTCACTCACCTCTTCTACCTTGTCTCTCCATCTCTCCAGGAAGGCCCGGTGGTCCTGTCTCTCCATCCATACCTGGCAAGCCTTAACAGATGATATTGTTGATGATCGTTGTTGTGGTGTTTCATATACAGTATGTTAACTTCAAGAGGCTGTGTGGGCTATTTTCAAGAAAAAACCTGATCAAATTGATCTGTTATCATCATTACTTCATAACTTAACTTTTTTTCATTGTATGTCTTTGTTACTGATTCTATATTTGCTATTGATTTTACCTGGGGGTCCTGGGGGTCCTGGTGGCCCTGTAATTGATGATGATACGAGAGGTTAGTACGGTATGGCACTTCAAGATTAAAATCTATGTCATGTATGATTCAATTGTTGTGGATTTAATTGATTCTTAATAGATTTAGTAAAACTTATAAAGCACAAAGAGCTTAGATCAATTGTCTCCAAAGAGGCCTTTTATTACAGTTTTTTACGATTGCTAACTCACCATGTTCAATACTGAAACCACAGTTTCACAACTCTTCATACAGTCAGCAGAGCCGAAACCCATGTGAACAAAACTGTGACTCTTTCTCTGTGATTTGTGCATTGCTGCTTTCATACAGAATGCATTCAATGACTACGTTCTCCAAATGCCATAACACTTCTCTCATTCAAACTCCCCCACTTGCAAAATACTATGTATTTGCAACAATTTTTTTCATTGCTAACATACTGTGTTCAAAACTCTGAAGAACACGTTCAAAACTGAATTATTTGGTGCAATTTTGCAGTAATCATATTCCTATCATATATGACAGAAAGCTCGCAATAAACAGTTTTTTTGCACAGTGTTTGAGTGTGCAGATGCTGTTATTTTGCACCCTATTGATACTCTTCAGTTCCAGCACCTCAGCAAAGTCTGATAAGGGATGAGCGGTGGTATTTTCACTATTTGCAGTAATCATATTGAAATGTCTAGAAAATATTAGCAGAATATATACAATGAAATGAAATAGACTAGATGCATTGCCAGGGAAGACATTAGATGTGACCAGATGCAGACCAGAGGGTGGACCAAAACCCTCAGGAGTGAGACATTTTTGGTGTGATTGCTGATTGTATTGTAGCCCTGGAATCTCTGTTTTTCTTTTTTGTTTGAACTTTGCATCTTCCACTTTATTTTTCACTTTTCATTTACACAAGTAAATGTAGTGTACTTTGAAGGAAACTTACTTTCTGCAAAGATACTGAAAAAAAAAAGGATAAACGATAGAATACAGTAAAGGATAGAAGCAAAAGATAGAATAAAGGATAGAAGCAAATTGCGGCATTTCTGATTCATTCTTGTTGCCTAATACTTTACAATTGTACAGTCAACTATTCTGTCTATGATTACTATAAATCAAACCATTTTTATAATGAAATATTCATTCTTGTGAAAATCATTCAAACTATGTAATGCTCCCTGTTGTTAGTATTTTGTAAGTCAGAATGTTATGAATGACAGTGTATGCTTCTGAGTGAACATTGTTGACAGTGTGTGGTTGAACGAGCTTCTTTTGAGACATGAATGAAGTCATTCGCCAACATGAGTGTTACGAATGCAGACTGTATGAAGAATTGTGAAACTGTGGTTTCAGTATTGAACATGGTGAGTTAGCAATCGTAAAAAACTGTAAGCAACGTCACATGAGTGCAGAGAGAAACGAGCAGACCAATAAGCAAGAAGCAATAGCCAAAAAGAAAAAAGCCCCCAACATCGGGCAGGACTCATATTTAGAGAACTGTCCTTGGTCATGAGGTCACTATTCTTGGGAACAGATCTTGGCTCATCCCTTACAGGAAGGAAATGGAACTTCCTTGATCTCTAGATTCGCCAAATTGTAGAGAGACTTCAATTTCTCAGTATAAATGATATAAAACCAAAACACAATGAGAGTATGCCAGTGAAACCATGCATTGACGTGTGCTCTTTTAATGAAATGATTATCGTTAACGAGCTGTGAGAGAGATCTGAAGGCCATAGACATGAGGTACTGTAGAATGACATGTTTCATCAACATACCTGTCAAACAAACTCCTTTTGAGCTGTTACATAGATCCACTAGGACCTTGACCTGAAAACACAAAGGTCATATTATGCAAATAAGACAGTTGCAGAAACTTGAAATGAACTACAAATCTGTACGGAAGGTTAATCACTTTGAGCAACATGCACAGAAAGAGTCTAAATCATGTGCCCGATAATAATACTGGCCCAGTGTTTCGTTTTTTGTTGCGGCTGTTTGATGTTAATTACTTGTCACTCATGAAATCAGTGTTGACCTTCTTCCTGCCAAGAGTCTCTCTGTGGCTTTGCCAACCCCCAAAGGGTATGTGAACGTGCCTAAGGGAACCAAACAACTGTTTGCTCAGAGAACCTCCCCAGGAAACACTAGTTCGAAAAAACACTCCCTCTTTTCCCTCTTAATCGTATAACCAGGCACCTGGATTAGGTTATTGTTTTTGGCCCAGAACAGGCATATTTCTAATCCCAAATGGGACCTGTGAGGGAAAAGGACTGCGATGAAGATTAGAGTGAGAATGCAGCAAGTTAATACAAACTGTCTCCTCCCTCTCCAGTTCCTTCATTTACTGTCCTTTTCACATGCACCCAATCACATGCACTTGGGCATTGATGAACCACTGGTATGAATACCAGACAATCGACCCACGATATTCACCACTCAGAGCTATGTTATACAGGGTAGCAAGCAGTGGAGGCTGGTGGTGGAGGTAGAAAAATCAGAGGACAGGCTCATCGTAATGCATGGAACGGAATGAGGTGTATCACGTTGGTTTAAAACCGTTCCTCATTCCGTTTCGTGCATGACGATGAGCCCCGTCCTCCGATTTCTACCTCCACCAGCCTCCGTTCCTGAGCATAAGCACTGTTACATCTGCATGTATGGAATACATGTACGCTAATAAACATTTCACTGGATTCTTACCGGGACCATGGAGTATGTCATCATCATCAGCATGTCTGTCTCCTCGCCGTGGCGGCTGTGCGCCCGCGTCGCCGCCTGGCTTCTCTTCCTGCGGAGGTGCTGTTCCTCCTGCTCCTGCTCCTGCTGCTCCTGGTCCTCCCCAGGGCCCTGGGCGGCCCTGTGGGATGCAGGCTGCAGGCCGGAGCTCTCTGACAGGACCTGTAGCCGGGCGTCCAGCCGGGCCAGGTGGTCCGACAGGTGGCTGTGCTGGGCCAGGAGGAACACCAAGCCTGCGGAGCTCAGGAAGGTCAGCGCGCACGTCCCGATCAGCAGCACGCGCAGCGTCCATGGAAGTCCCTCACAGCCACCGTGACCGTCCCTCATTATGCGTCCCCTGGCCTGGTTCCTCTATAGCGCAGCGGTCTAGTCGGTTATGTCCGCAAAAGCACAAACATTACAGCGATGCAAAAGTGTTGTAAAGCCGAGGAAGAGAAAACAACTTGTCGAATACAGCCTTCTTTTCCGTAGTGTCTCTAACACATGATGCATTGCGCAACGTGGGTCTTCTGGAAAACAGCTTATATCTGTACATGATTTATTATGAGCAGCAGCAGTGCAGTGTGAAATACAAACAGTGCATGTCACAGTCACACGGTGCCGTTTTAATGAAGGGATTTGAATTAAATGAGTGAATTCTAATCATTCTTTTGTATTTAGTTGTCTTCCCTTTTTCGAGCAAGTGCAAGCTTCTTGAACATGGAAAGTTGAAAGACTTGTTGACAAGGGGAGCATTCTTCTGGTTCACTGGAGAGCTCTCTGAGCTGAGTCTATTGAACGATGGCCAGCGTGGAGTGCTATAAGACTCTCTTTGTCTGGGGGAGGATTTTAAAGAGACGTTCTACAGTATCATCCATACTTGCAGTAATATCTATACTTTGACAGGGATTTCTACTCAGATGTATTAAAGGACACTTTAGGTGTGATAGGTGTGCTCAACTCCCACGGTGTAAGGTGTGCTCAACGAAAAGAAAAAACCTCAGTGTTGCAGCTATGGCAACTAGAGCAGTAGGAGTTTTTCCCCATAGCCATTGTGCCATGGCACAAAAGCTTTCAACCTTCCTTAAGCCAATATCTTAATCAACAGCATGCCAGCTATTCAAGGGGATGAACTTGAAGGACCTTTTATTGTAGACAGACCACCTCTGCTTGTAAACCACATGTCGTTCTGTCGTGCTGCATGTTTTGACTGCTAGTCACACAAAAGCCAATATATAACATTATAACATATATAACATTTATAACATTATAACATATATAACATTATAACAATATATAACATTATAACATATATAACATTATAACATATATAACATTATAACAATATATAACATTATAACATATATATCATTATAACATATATAACATTATAACAATATATAACATTATAACATATATATCATTATAACATATATAACATTATAACAATATATAACATTATAACATATATAACATTATAACATATCTAACAATATAACATATATAACATTATAACACAGCTTACCACCACATTTCTATCAATGTATAGAGTTGGAAATCACACACACATTTGAACACACATTTCAAACATATTTGAATTCTTGTCAACATAAATGCCATAATCATACCTAGTACATGATACGAGCATACCATAGTTTTCCGAGGTGAAAACTCACAGTGAGTTCACATTGAGTTGAATCAGTCTGATCTGACAAATGTATTTCCTCCCTAAAAGGCTTTTCAGTTGATTAATTATACATTGGTTAGGTTTTGTCTTTCTTTTGAACAAGGCCAAAGTTGAAGTGGGTAGGCCTGTGTCAAAAATGTGTCAAAAATGTCTATAGACACCCAAACTTGAAAGGGTTTTTGGTTTTCTTCGGGGGATAGTGGTTTGGCTCATAGGTAGGTCCTACACCACTGCTCTATTGTTTCGCCTTTGAGGTCTTGTTCAGACATTTAATTGCACTTGAAACTCTAAATTGGTAGTGTATCCAAGCAACCGGTAAATTGAAAGCTTAACCATGGATTTACAACAGCTTGAGTAACACCAATGTTTCTCAGAGGGGACGCAACCTGCAGTCAGGAGACTCCGGAGCTGTCCGCTACAAGAATAGTATGTATCACCCTGTGGAAATGCTTTAAATGAAAATGTGTTTTTTTGCAACATCCTAATGAACTAAATTCAAATGTTAAGAGAGATAATTGGTCATAGGAAAGTGTAACTCAATGAGATGATAATGTTTTCCTTGCATAGGAAGAACTATAAAGAATATACATATTAATGGATGAGGATTGATAGCACTGAAATGTATATTATTAATTGATATAGTGCATTGTTCAATCAAACAAGTTTTGTCTTCTAGATGGAGTAAACATGTCAAAATGAAAGCAGGTTGTGGATTATTCCTCTTAAGTTTGATAAAGGTAGAACAACATTGTCAGTGATTCAGAGGAGATCACAGAGAAATGTTTAGTTTTTTCCCTCAGATTTCCAATAATGAAATATCATTGATGTAGACTGCAATGACCAAAGCCTTGTCAAGCAGCTGTCACTGTAGAAATGATAGCTCAACTTGAAAAGCTTTACGTGGGTGTGTTTACTTTGGTGTGTTTACGCGGGGGTGTTTTGGTTACCATTGACACGGCGTGCCCGCTGCATGTAACATCTGGATGCTGAAGGACACGAGATATATTTTTTAAAAGATGAAAGAGCAAGGTTGTCTAGAGTTTAAGGTTCCCTCTCCTGGTTTGTTTTGACTAATGCATCCACCCTGACTCGTCTATAAACTAAAAGGAGTTCTGAGTGGTAACATTATGTATGCGTGTCCAATTCTGGCTGTGGACAGATGGCAGGGTGCTCTGCTTTCTTAAACAGGTGTGGTTGAGGAGGGTCCTGACGGAGACGCTGCCTCCAGAGCTTCTAAACATGACAGGCTCGGTAGTGGAGACGGCGTGCGGCGCTACAGCACTGCTGCTCCTCCTGCTCTGCCTCCTCTTCCTCCTAGCCTGGACGCCCAGGGGGACGTCTGCCGTACCAGGTGAGACACAACCCCAGGCTCAGCCGGATCAACGCTATGCAATTGACACACATTCATTTTTTTTGTTGATAATGCTAAAATAGTCATCAATAAGTGGTACACCTTTAGAGAGACTATATTCAAAATAATGAGTCTAATGTTTCTAACGTAGAGTTCCTGTAGATTCACAACTTCAAAAAAGAGCATGTTATTATTAATAATAATAATAATACTAATATCTTAGATTTGTATAGCGCCTTTCTCAAACCCAAGGACGCTTAACAGAATTCATAGACAGACAGTCAGACAGACAGAACAGAAAAACAAAGCAAAAGAAACAAAGACAGCGAGAGTGACAAACTAGACTAGGAGGCCAAAGGCCTTAGAGAACAGGTGGGTTTTGAGGGCTGATTTAAAAGTGTCCAGGGTAGGTATGTTGAGTCGTTACTGAGGAGCAAAAACATAAATAGTGTCTCCTGTGTGTCTCCATGTCTCTGTCAGGTCCCTACTTCTGCGCCGGTCTGGGTCCCATTCTGTCCTACTCCAGGTTCATCTGGACAGGGATCGGGACGGCCTGCAACTACTACAACAAGAAGTATGGAAGCGTCGTCCGGGTCTGGATCAACGGAGAGGAGACACTCATTCTAAGCAAGCAAGTTCTGCTGAACATTTTTAGATATAGAGGGCCCTATTATGCACTTCATCAATAAGACGAGGCGGTAGATCTAAACTTAAGACGTGGAGGTGTGGTCAAGGCCACTTTGCTATTATGCGTGCTGTAGTGGGCGCCTAAAACCCGGCGCTAAGCAAAGAAATTAGTCATGGGTGTGTTTTGGGCGTCTTCTCAATCAACCCAATCAGCGTGCCAGGTGCCATTCCCTTTAAGAACCGGCTGCGTTGAGTCATTAGCGCTATGCTATTATGGAAGTCCTAAGAAGGAGGTCAGCGCGCTTCTCTGCCTCTCCCTTCTGAAATAAAGCATTTATACTGTGACCGTAATTGACGTCTTGCCGTGGAGCCACGTGCGTGTTCATGTGTGCCCACATGCATGCGCAAACCGCGGAGGCGCGCTCGTGTTTCAAAACGTGCATGAAGTCTAAACTTAAGAACTTTTCAAACCACTTCTTAGCGATAGGAGCAAAGTCAGATCGCATAATAGCAGGGGCGCCTAGTGCGCTTCATTAACATATGAACACTCCCACAATGAGCAATATATGCACGGGAGTTTTACGTCTTATGTGTGGGCGCCTATCGACACCTGCATAATAGCAGTAGCGCGTATGAAGCGCATAATAAGGGTGGCGGTAGGTCTTAACCTGGCGGTGCGTCTTAATTAACACTTAAGACGGCAAGTTAAGAAGTGCATAATAGGGCCCATAGTATGTTACGGTACATGTGGGAAAACTAGGGTTAGGGTTAGGTGCTAGTAGGGCTGTTACGATTATTCGACGTCATCGACGTCATCGACTACGTCAATACGTCGGTTGCCGTAAAATGCGTCGGTTAGTCGTAAAAAACAACATGGCTGCGACCAGTGCAAACACAGAGGAAGAGCCGGCGGCTAAAAGACTTCGCCCACGATCGTCCAAAGTATGGGAGTACTTTACAAAAAAAGAAACCAATGGCAATGTGGTGGTCTGTAAACTGTGCAAAAATGAATTGTCCTATCACAGCAGTACGACCTCAATGAACGAGCACTTGAAGCGAAAGCATCCTGGAGCGCTTTGTGAAGACAGCCGCAAGCTAGCACCGTAAGTCAGCGTTGTATTTCTGTTCACTTTTCCGGCCGTGTATCAGTGAAAAATGGATAGCTACTAGCTAATGTCACACAAGCAATGTAGCTCACCACAGTTTGTATGTCTTGTCTTCTGGTGTTAGTAACGTTAGCTATGTAGCTGGCTAGCTACGGTAGCCTTACTAGCCTATTGTTATTGTGGTGCTCGCACCTACTGTACGTTATCTAGCTCGTAGCTCGCATGCTACGTTAGCATCAATTTAGCTATTCATAACATAGCATAACATAACACGGTTCCCCTCCCTGGCTATGCTGGCCAAGTCCTACCTGTCTGTCCCTGCAACGTCCACTCCGTCTGAAAGGCTCTTTTCAGCTGCTGGGAACATCGTTTAAAAAAAAAGAGCAAGCCTGACCTCTAAGCATGTGGACATGCTCACATTCCTCCACAGTAATGCCTAAGGTGGAGGGGGGAGAAGGGAGAGAGGGGAGGGGGAGAGCAGAGAGAGGGGGAGAATGTTATGTTTGTTATTGAGATTGTTATTGTTAAAGATTGTTACTGAGAGGTATACAGTATTCCGGTTAGAATTTTACTTTTTTACAGAATTTACTGCATTACTTGCACTTTTCCTTTTACTTGAAGTTAACTTTTATATTTTATAATATTATATTTTATGTTGAGATTGTTATTGTTAAAGATTGTTACTGAGAGTATACGGTATTCCGGTTAGAATTTTACTTTTTTACAGAATTTACTGCATTCCTTGCACTTTTCCTTTTACTTGAAGTTAACTTTTATATTTTATAATATTATATTTTATGTTGGACTGTAAGAAAGAGAGGATCTTTTTTGTTGTGTGGAATATTGCCCTGCAGTGCAAGAATAATTGAATAAAATACTGAAATGTTGATAAGAGAAGTTTTTGACATTTATTTGGGGAAAATTAAGTGATACATTAACCGAACAGCAAAAAAATAATCGTTAGACTAATCGTTAAATTAGTCGCTAGACTAACCGAATAATCGACAAAATATTCGTTAGATTAATCGTTAGAAAAATAGTCGTTTGGGACAGCCCTAGGTGCTAGGGTGCTAGGGTTAAGGTTAGGGGTAGGGTTAGGGTTAGGGTTAGGGTTAGGGTTAGGGTTAGGATTAGGGTTAGGGTTAGACATGCCAGCATGTACCAAGTCGACGTAGCACCTAACCCTAACCCTAGTTTTCCCACATGTACCGTATTCCCACATGTACCGTAACATACATTCAACTTATTTAGTCCTGGTCTATTGCCTGAGTGGGGAATGTGTTACATGTTAAGAAGTGTTTCGCAGGTCGACTGCTGTTTATCACGTCCTGAGGAGTTCCCAGTACACCGCCAGGTTTGGCAGCAGACAAGGCCTGCAGTGTGTGGGCATGTACGGGAAGGGCATCATCTTTAACAGTGACATCCCGCTTTGGAAAAAAAACAGGGCCTATTTTTCAAAAGGTATACATCCCTACACCTTTCTATATATATAAATAAATAAATAAATAAAAAATGATAATGCTTAATGTGACTAGTGTGTGATTAGTGAGAGCTGAGGTAGTGGGAGCTGAGCTATCGAAGTAGAGCTGAGGTAGTGTCTGGTGTGTCAGCCCTGACAGGCCCCACCCTGCAGGGAACGGTGGAGGTGTGTGCCAGCGCCACGGACAAACACCTGGACCGCCTGCAGGAGATGACCGACGTCTCAGGGCACGTGGACGCCCTCAACCTGCTGAGGTGCATCGTGGTGGACGTCTCCAACAGACTCTTCCTCAGGGTGCCTCTGAACGGTCAGTAGGGGTCAGTAGGGGTCAGTAGGGGTCAGTAGTGGTCAGTAGTGGTCAGTAGTGGTCAGTAGTGGTCAGTAGGGGTCAGTAGTGGTCAGTAGTGGTCAGTAGGGGTCAGTAGTGGTCATTAGGGGTCAGTAGGGGTCATAAGGGGTCAGTAGTGGTCAGTAGGGGTCAGTAGGGGTCAGTAGTGGTCAGTAGTGGTCAGTAGTGGTCAGTAGGGGTCAGTAGTGGTCAGTAGTGGTCAGTAGGGGTCAGTAGTGGACAGTAGGGGTCAGTAGGGGTCAGTAGTGGTCAGTAGGGGTCAGTAGTGGTCAGTAGTGGTCAGTAGGGGTCAGTGGTGGTCAGTAGGGGTCAGTAGGGGTCAGTAGGGGTCAGTAGTGGTCAGTAGTGGTCAGTAGTGGTCAGTAGGGGTCAGTAGGGGTCAGTAGTGGTCAGTAGGGGTCAGTAGGGGTCAGTAGGGGTCAGTAGGGGTCAGTAGTGGTCAGTAGGGGTCAGTAGGGGTCAGTAGTGGTCAGTAGGGGTCAGTAGGAGTCAGTAGGGGTCAGTAGGGGTCAGTAGGGGTCAGTAGGGGTCAGTAGTGGTCAGTAGGGGTCAGTAGTGGTCAGTAGGGGTCAGTAGGGGTCAGTAGGGGTCAGTAGGGGTCAGTAGTGGTCAGTAGGGGTCAGTAGTGGTCAGTAGTGGTCAGTAGGGGTCAGTAGTGGTCAGTAGGGGTCAGTAGTGGTCAGTAGGGGTCAGTAGTGGTCAGTAGGGGTCAGTAGTGGTCAGTAGGGGTCAGTAGTGGTCAGTAGTAGGGATGCTCCGATCTGGATTTTTGGGGCCGATACCGATCACCGATTTTTTTCCTCAAGATCAACCGATACCGATACCGATTTTTTAAAAAATACATAACTGTAGGCCTACTGACTGGATAGCCTACATATTTTTTGCTTTTTAGACAAAAGTTTTGATCCATTAGGCACCAAGCAAACGCAGACCCATTTTTATGGCATAGTAAAGGTCTGGCCTATCACCCAGTTAGGGCCTGAAGCCCAAGTCAGTCGATATGGCTGTATAAAAGACATCATAAACGTGGCCTTCGTGGTTTACATACTGTTACGTCCTCCTATGTTTTCTGTTCAGTTATCTGTCTTCCCCAGGAAAAGAAAAAAAAAAAAAAACGTTTTTTGCGATCGGCCATTTTTGCCGATCACCGATCGAGTCATTTGGAGTGAAATCGGCCGATTTAAATCGGTGGCCGATAAATCGGGGCATCCCTAGTCAGTAGTGGTCAGTAGGGGTCAGTAGTGGTCAGTAGGGGTCAGTAGGGGTCAGTAGTGGTCAGTAGTGGTCAGTAGGGGTCAGTAGTGGTCAGTAGTGGTCAGTAGGGGTCAGTAGTGGTCAGTAGGGGTCAGTAGTGGTCAGTAGGGGTCAGTAGGGGTCAGTAGTGGTCAGTAGTGGTCAGTAGGGGTCAGTAGGGGTCAGTAGTGGTCAGTAGGGGTCAGTAGTGGTCAGTAGGGGTCAGTAGGGGTCAGTAGTGGTCAGTAGGGGTCAGTAGTGGTCAGTAGGGGTCAGTAGGGGTCAGTAGTGGTCAGTAGGGGTCAGTAGTGGTCAGTAGGGGTCAGTAGTGGTCAGTAGGGGTCAGTAGTGGTCAGTAGTGGTCAGTAGTGGTCAGTAGGGGTCAGTAGTGGTCAGTAGTGGTCAGTAGCGCTGCTCACACATCATCATCATCATCTCATACTGTTCTCATACAGAGACTTGGCCTCCATGAATAGAAAGACCATTGAAAAACGGACAATGCATAGTCATTGGCTAATGATCAGTACCACCACCCATAACTTAACATAATGCACTAACAAGATTTTCCAGCACACAGATTTGATACCTGCCATAGTGCTGTATGTTGGTCTACTGTACTTCAAACAACAGGTTGCTTAGGATTCAAAGATTCTCTCTGACAGCCTAATTGATACTCTAGAGCAGAGGTTCCCAAAGTGGGTCCGGGGGTGCCGCCAAATCTGCTCGTAAAAAAAATAAAAAAAATAAATAAATGAAAAAAGTATAATATACAATTATAATAATAATACATGAATAAACGTTTGTTTATTACATGTGCAATGGAGTTCATAAGCAAATAAAATATATATTTCTCAGATTTGAAAGATATTAATTTACTAACTAGGCCTACTAGTTACTAACTAACTACTCCTCACTGAAGTCTTGGACCAAGCGGTGAAAATTGTTAATTATGTAAAATCACGCCCGCTGAAGTCACGGCTGTTCAGCACATTGTGCAATGAGATGGGGTCCGAGCATGAGGGGCTCTTATTACACACAGAGGTCCGCTGGCTGTCGCGGGGCAAGGTGTTATCCCGTGTCTATGAGCTCCGAGATGAACTGATCACTTTTGTCAGTGAGCACGACTTGCCATACAAAGAACAATTGGAAGATGAATCGTGGTGGATTAAGCTCGCTTATCTGGCAGATATTTTCAGCCACCTTAATGACCTCAACATAAAAATGCAAGGGAAGGCTGAGAATATCTTGACAGCGACAGACAAACTGAACGGATTCCGATCCAAATTGAGACGGTGGCAAGATGGGGTGGCCAAGAAAAACATTGAAATGTTTACGTTGACGGCCAATGACGCAGCACACAAGTCAGCGTCTTTCTTGAATCTGATCGCTGCGCACCTACGTATGCTGGAGGAGAGATTTGAGTCCTATTTCCCTCCAATGAACGAAGACTTTGACTGGCTCCGGGATCCGTTCAACCCCCTCTCATCAGCATCAGCCGCTAGTTTGAGCAGCAAAGCTCAAGATGAACTGGCAGAGCTCATTATGGACCGCACACTGAAGCTCAAACATGGTGAGCTAGGTTTGGATAGGTTTTGACTGCTTGTGGGACATGAATATCCATCTCTCTCAGAGAGCGCCATCAAGGTGCTTTTACCCTTCCCAACCTCCTACTTGTGCGAGCTGGCTTTTTCTTCTCTAGCATACGTCAAGAACAAGACACGCACGCGACTGTCAGTGGAACAGGACCTGCGTGTCGCGCTGTCCACTATCTCTCCCCGCATAAAGAGACTCTGCTCCCAAAAGCAGGCGCATGTGTCCCACTAATGCGCACAACATATTTCTTTGTTTTGTATTTCTCTCAATTTTTACAATTCTGTCATGATTATTATTGTTAAATTATTATAGTTGTGAGTTACCCGTTTGGTTCAGAAGATGTGAAATAATAATCTCAGAATGAGCATTGAAATGAGAATTACATTTTAAGGCATTATTTTAAGCCCCCCAAAAAAGCATTGTTCCATTGATTGATTATACAGGCCTTTGATATTTTATTTGTGTGAAGAATTCCCTCTGAGTCTCTTCCCATATTGTACAATCCTTGAGGGCCACAATTTTATTTAATTTAGCGATAGTTTGACTGACCTATGCATTCTTGCCCATCCATTACAGTTCATTTATGACTTTTATTATCTTGTTAAAATTCATTGGGGCAAGGCAATACTTATGTATTATAAACACACATTTTCAAACCAATTCATCGTGTATTGTTTTTAGTTTAAGCTCCGAGGCATTTTTAAAATCTTCGTAGAGTTGGGGTGCCTTGGAGAAGGGGGAAAGCTTCAGGGGTGCCTTGGTTAAAAAAAGTTTGGGAACCTCTGCTCTAGAGTATGTTTTCACTAAAGATTGTGATTTATGGTTGTGATTTATGGTTAAGTTCCTTTTATTGCCACACAACACCTACAGTATAGACAGTATAGACAGTGCTTTTCCTTAACTTAGCTTTTGACTGTGTGCTGTTGTTTGTAATTCAGAGAAGGAGCTACTGTTGAAGATCCAGAACTACTTTGACGCCTGGCAGACACTTCTGATCAAGCCTGATATCTTCTTCAAGTTTGGGTGGATGTGCAGAAAGCACAAAACAGCAGCGTGAGTCCATCACACACTTTGTATTCACCAGGTATCAACACAGCTTCCCTATGCTTTATCCTAAGTCATGTAATGCATGTTCTACATCTCATTTAAAGCAAGGAGTTACAGGACGCAATGGAAAGCCTTATCGAGGCCAAACGGAAGTCGATTATCGAATCTGAGAAGCTGGATGACAATATTGACTTCACATCTGAACTCATCTTTGCCCAGGTCTGGTCTTGCTGATTAGTAACTATTAGTATACGAGTCACAGAATAATTCTTCTGATCTTGTAGTGAGTGGTATGTGTGTGTGTGTGTGTGTGTGTGTGTGTGTACCTTTGTTCGACCCCGTTCAGAACCACGGAGAGCTCTCAGCAGACGACGTCAGGCAGTGTGTGTTGGAGATGGTGATCGCGGCCCCGGACACGCTGTCCATCAGCCTGTTCTTCATGCTGCTGCTGCTGAAACAGAACCCAGAGGTGGAGCAGAAGATCGTGGAGGAGATCAACTCTCTCATAGGTGATTAATAATATGAATAATAATTCATTATATTTATATAGCGCTTTTCCGAGGCTCAAAGACGCTGACAATATGGGAAAAAACTGAAAACACAGAAACAACAAGCAACAGATAACATGAGCACGTAGAAGACAGAGTTAACGAACGGGGAACACAGTAACGCAGCAATGTCCAGGGGGGGAGGGGGGTGGTGGCAGGGTTAGGGGAGATGGTTAGGGGTAGGGGAGGTTGTATGCATGTCCGGGGGGGAAGGGGGGGTGGCAGGGTTAGGGGAGATGGTTGGGGATAGGGGAGGTTGTATGCATTTCCAGGGGGGGAGGAGGGGTGGCAGGGTTAGGGGAGATGGTTGGGGGTAGGGGAGGTTGTATGCATGTCCAGGGGGGGAGGGGGGTGGCAGGGTTAGGGGAGAGGGTTGGGGGTAGCTGAGGTTGTATGCATGTCCAGGGGGGGAGGGGGGTGGCAGGGTTAGGGGAGAGGGTTAGGGGTAGGGGAGGTTGTATGCATGTCCAGGGGGGGAGGGGGGGTGGCAGGGTTAGGGGAGATGGTTAGGGGTAGGGGAGGTTGTATGCATGTCCGGGGGGGAAGGGGGGGTGGCAGGGTTAGGGGTGATGGTTGGGGGTAGGGGAGGTTGTATGCATGTCCAGGGGGGGAGGGGGGTGGCAGGGTTAGGGGAGAGGGTTAGGGGTAGGGGAGGTTGTATGCATGTCCAGGGGGGGAGGGGGGGTGGCAGGGTTAGGGGAGATGGTTAGGGGTAGGGGAGGTTGTATGCATGTCCGGGGGGGAAGGGGGGGTGGCAGGGTTAGGGGAGATGGTTGGGGGTAGGGGAGGTTGTATGCATGTCCAGGGGGGGAGGGGGGGTGGCAGGGTTAGGGGAGATGGTTGGGGGTAGGGGAGGTTGTATGCATGTCCAGGGGGGGAGGGGGGGTGGCAGGGTTAGGGGAGATGGTTAGGGGTAGGGGAGGTTGTATGCATGTCCGGGGGGGAAGGGGGGGTGGCAGGGTTAGGGGAGATGGTTGGGGGTAGGGGAGGTTGTATGCATGTCCAGGGGGGGAGGGGGTTGGCAGGGTTAGGGGAGATGGTTAGGGGTAGGGGAGGTTGTATGCATGTCCGGGGGGGAAGGGGGGGTGGCAGGGTTAGGGGAGATGGTTGGGGGTAGGGGAGGTTGTATGCATGTCCAGGGGGGGAGGGGGGGTGGCAGGGTTAGGGGAGATGGTTAGGGGTAGGGGAGGTTGTATGCATGTCCAGGGGGGGGAGGGGGGGTGGCAGGGTTAGGGGAGATGGTTGGGGGTAGGGGAGGTTGTATTCAAGGGAGAACAGGTAGGTTTTGAGGTGGGATTTAAAAGTGGGGAGTGAGGGTGAGTCTCTGAGTGGTTGGGGGAGAGAGTTCCAGAGGCGGGGTGCAGCTCACACAACCTATCAGGAAAAAAGGGGGTTGGAATCAGTTTGATTGACAATGCGTTGGAATATGTCACTAGAAGCTATGGAACGATGGCTATCACGATATACTCACAAACTCGTTAACCCTTTCCTTCACAGGTGAGAAGGATGTTCAAACAGTTGATTTTCAGAACTTCACCGTGCTCGAGAGCTTCATCAACGAGTCCATGAGGTTCCATCCCGTGGTCGACTTCACCATGAGACAAGCTCTGGAGGACGATAACATCGACGGCCTCAAGATCACCAAGGGAACCAACATCATACTCAACATCGGTCTGATGCATAAAACGGAATTCTTCACCAAACCTAATGAATTCAGCTTGGAAAACTTTGATAAAACTGTAAGTAGAGATGATTATGATCAGTTATTATCTAGTGCGAATTTCACTGTGAATGTGTGAATGTGTGTGTGTGTGTGTGTGTGTGCATGCGTGCGTGCGTGTGTGTCTAGACCAGACCCAGCTCATGGCTCACCTCCTCTCTCTCTCTCTCTCTCTGGCAGGTGCCAAGTCGTTTCTTCCAGCCTTTCGGTTGTGGCCCTCGTGCCTGCGTGGGCAAGCACATCGCCATGGTGATGATGAAGGCCATCCTGGTGACCTTGCTGTCCCGGTACACGGTGTGTCCTCGCCACGGCTGTAACCTGAGCAGCATCCGGCAGACCAACAACCTGTCCCAGCAGCCAGTAGAGGACGACCACAACCTGACCATGCGCTTCATCCCCAGACTCGCCACAGCCACGGCAAACTGACCACACCACCAGCAACCACGCCCTTTCAATCCAGCCTTAGATCGTTAGGAACCCTTCCTCAAAAGGGATTGGAAGAGAAGATTCGGGTTCCTCCCCTTAGATATTCTCCTCCAATGGTGTTTGAGAAGAGTAGAGGACAGAGGGAGGAGAGGAGGCAAGGAATGGAGTTTGTAACCATGGAGAAAGGGCCAGAGATTAACACCAGTCAAGAGATTAATCCTCTGTACTGATAATCTTGTTTTACTGATATGAACTGGTCAAATGTAATGTAGGAGTGGTGGGATAGAGTTCCTTGCTAATTTATTGTCAAGTACTGGATATTAACAATGTTGTTTTGTTTTGTTTACTACAGTGGACTAATTGTTTGAATCATGTGCACAAATAACATTTTTTACATGATAAAACACAATTTTGTGTCCAATTAGAAAGATTGTTCAACAGTAGTGTGTCGTTACAATACCACAATAAACAACTTGGTTCAATAGATCTACATTTACATAAATCTGCATTATTGTACTGTATGTCCAGGTGTTTTCTGAACTTCAAGTGTGTGGTGTTGTGTATGTACTGTACTGTACGTGTTGTGTTGTAGTGGTGCAGTAAATAAATAACAACCTGGGTAATTCATATTACATCATACATGTTAGATTTATTACAAGTAAGCAGAGCTGCAAGACAGGCACTCTAAAGTACACTCTAAAGTACACTCTAAAGCACTCTAAAGTACACTCTAAAGTACACTCTAAAGCACACTCTAAAGCACACTCTAAAGTACACTCTAAAGCACACTCTAAAGCACACTCTAAAGTACACTCTAAAGTACACTCTAAAGCACACTCTAAAGTACACTCTAAAGTACACTCTAAAGTACACTCTAAAGTACACTCTAAAGTACACTCTAAAGCACACTCTAAAGCACACTCTAAAGTACACTCTAAAGCGCACTCTAAAGCACACTCTAAAGTACACTCTAAAGCACACTGCTCGTCTGTACCACAGGCACACATGAGCATGCCTGACCCTGGCATCAGAACATAAGGCGTTTGGTCATCTGTTAGAATGTAAATACAGTGAGTTAAACTTCAGATTCAAACATGCTCCGTATCCAGCACTATCCAGACAAAGACAAATGAAAAGGCAAAACCTCCCTCTGAACATAAAGTTAAATAGTGATAAAACTAGACCTCCCTTATAATGACACTGTGAATCTGGGAAACACAAAGTCCATAAAGCGCCAGCATTATCTTTACTTCACAATGAAATAAACATATAAAACATGTATTCTATAAGAATATATCCAATAAATAAGTTGGAAATACTGCATTCATATAAAAATATAATAATTGAAGACTCACCTAAGATCCACCTCTTCTTATGAATGAATAGGCTACAGAACCAAATGCATAGATAGATAATCTAATTACAATAAATGCAGCCTTCGGCAAAAAAAACGTAACATGCGGGACACCTAATCTTTAAGAATGATTTGGAAGACATAACTTTGTAGTGGAACATCTAAGCCATGACAATACCTTTTGTAACACTGTCAATTAGTACGGATATACAGAGGCTTACTTTTAGAGATCTGATGACGGGCATTTCCATAAGTGGAGGCTGGTGGAAGTAGAAATCGGGGGACAGGCTCATTGTAATGCATGGAATGGAATAGCGTATGTTATACAACAGTTAGTTCAGACTAAGTAATTTGATTGGACAAGAGGCATTCCATGAGTGCCGATATACAGTATAACAGCACTGGGACTTTTAACTACCGTATATGTATCACTCCGCCGCACAGGTGTTCTACTAAATGACCGTTAATTAGACTACATGTTTGTGTTCAGGTTACTAGGCAACAGTCCAGTTGAAGTTCAGTTGCGGAATTATTTTTTGTTGGAAAAATAAATGATTAAATAAACAAACAAACAAATCATAATCTGTTGTCGCTTATTACTGTTAACTAATAAATGGCGCTGTAGAACTGTTGTATAAAGCAATATCACAATTGAGGTCCCCCCCCCTCAAGACAATCACATACCTACGACCGAATCACAGCCGTGCTGATATTCAGTATAACAGCACTCCCTCTTGTGTGATATTGCTTAAGTATCAAACATTCCATTCCATGCATTACAATGAGCCTGCTTCTGATTTCTACCTCCACTAGCCTCCTCGGATGTCCATTCGACATCATAAACAAGTACACCAGTCAACCATATCAATAAGACTTTAGTGCATGTGAACACCCTAAACTGCTGCATTCAGAGGAAAACACAAGAAAGGGGACTCTCTCTCTCTCAGGGTTCCTACAAGTTTCAACAAGTCAAATTAAAGACCTTTTTAGACCTTTTTTATAGACCTGTTTGAATAGAATTTTAGACCTATTCGCGACGCCATGATAGCTTTTTGTCATCCTCGAAGTGATGAAATTAGGGATTTCACTGCCATACAGACAAAAAAGGAAGCGAATTGGAATTTGTTGGGTTCCAGCTTGATTAATTTCCGCGTAAATTGATGTGGTCGGACTGATTTCCTTGCAGGATCTCATTTTTAAGACCGAGCACCTAAATTTTAGGCCGAATAACTGCAATTTGGGGCCTTTTTAGGCCTTATAAATTGGGATGCTGGATTTTAGACTTAAAGGCTTTTTAAGACCAGCGTGGGAACCCTGCTCTCTGTGTATATGTGTGTGTGGACAAATGAGCAGAGGCAATTCACAAACTAGTTGTGCACCTCTCTGGAGACACATACGCTGTATAAACATACGCTGTATAAACATCCCTCCAGATATGTCTGAAGGAAGGAGAAGTTAGTGTTTTCTTAGCGAACACTGTCGTTGAGGAAGATACACACTTCCTCATACTTCACTTGCTTATCAAAGGCACCTTTTCTAAGCATATAAATAAAGACATGTCGATTCATTCATAACACAGTATCACTCCAACACAAACATCCAAAAAGGAATCCCGTGATTCGATACCGTCGCAGGCTTTGGTTTAGCGTCAGTGAGGATCACAAATGTCATGTCAGTTTCGCTACCGATTCCCTCAGTACGTTTCTCACAGAAATAGCTCATCTGAAAGAGTTATCTGTTAAAACCACCAGCATCCCTGCTCTCCACACGTCCTTGGCCACCCACTGCAGCTGCTGACTTCAAGTCAAATCTGACAGACCAAAAACAACTTCATCTGTAAGACATCGTGATTCAACACACACAAGTGTTAAAAATAAAATGTATAGCAATCGTGAAACAATAACATGTTTTCGCAAAAAAACAATAAATACAAACGCCACACGGAGATAGAACATGAATCTGACAAACACATAGAAAACAGTGTATTGTAAGGAGGAAGGACACACATCATCTTCTTTACAGCTGTACGTGTGTCCTGTCGTTGCAACCAGGCCCTCCGTTGTACAACACCTTCCTCTTCAGCAGCTCAGGGCAGCTGTCATCTCAGTGTGTGTGTGTGTGTGTGTGTGTGTGTGTGTGTGTGTGTGTTGTTCTGTACAGTGTGTGGGGGGTTCAGCGCTCCTGCAGGACCTTCTGACAGTGGTAGAGGAGGCAGTCGGGCAGCTCTGGGGCAGGCGAGCGCAGCCACACAGCCAGGGAGCCCTCGTGGACCCGGCAGTGCAGCAGACAGGGCTGGCCCTGGGGGAGGCGACACGCCACGATGCCCTCTGACCCTGAGGGACCACATCACATGACCAGCTTAATATAATATAATATACGCCATTTAGCTGACGCTTTTATCCAAAGCGACTTACATTGCAGCGAGTGCGTACATTTCAGTATATATGGTCCCAGCGGGAATCGAACCCACAACCTATGCGTTGTTAGCGCCATGCTCTACCAACTGAGCCACAGAGGACCATAATCATACGGAAGGCAAGGGGGAGAAGTCGTCCAGGAGAACATATGGACCTATCGCTAAGCCACGGCCCAAAATAGAAATGGTCCAATCATATCACTGCAAAAGTCACTACAGGCAGTAAACTCTGACTAATATCTGATGGTGAAAAGCTTCTAGAGGAAATATTCTCGTCATCTTTAAAAAAAAAAAAACAAGTCTATTACTTGCTGTGGTAAATCAGAAATCAGAAATTTGCCAACTCCCGCCATTGTAAGTCATTGAATTCAGTCATTGAATTCATTGTAAGTCATTGAAGTCATTGAATTCAGTCACGGTCGGGTCAGTCAGTCACTGTCAGTGAAGCGTTGTTTGTTTGTCCGGGTTTTCAAAGGGAGCGTGGCTTAGCGATAGGTCCATTCTATTTAAAATGATGCAGTGTACAAACATCTGATGACATCCCACTGTCGATACTAGATAACTGTATTCATGACCCAAACATCTATTTGAAGTGAGAAGTTATGACTTAGTTATGACGAAGTTATGTCAAATGCTGCAAAAGACAGGATATTAAAAATCACCACCACCACCCATAACTTCATCTATGCACTAACAAGGTTTTCCGGCACACAGCATTGACATCTGCTATAGTGCTGTAGGTCGCTCTACTGTACTTCAAACTGTTCATCACTGCACAGGCTGCTTAAGATTCTAAACGTCTAACACCGATCATCCACTATGGTGAGGTATAAGACAATAGGGCCGGTTTCACAGACCGACTTTACATTGAAAGTGTGACTTAGTCCAGCGGCCGGTTGCATAAAGATAGATTAAGCCTATGGTCTAAGCCTTAGACTAGTCTTATATTCTCAGGCTAGACCAGTCTAATTAAGACTGCCTGTTGCCTAAAAAATAAGACTGACTCATTTTAAGGTTAGAAAGTTAGCCACCTTCCCACCTGGCTAAGCTTGATTTAAGAGCTGTGTTGCTATGGGAACGAGTCAGGGCTAGTAACTAACACTGTAACTCCAGCGCAGTAAGCATACTTTTCTCCACATTATATTCCTCCAATATACATACGTTTTCAGCAGAAGAAAATGTTGTTTATCTCTCATATCTTCCGCCGCTAGGTGTAGAAGAAAATTCGTCCGCCATGTTTTTTTTTGTCTTATTTTACCTTGAATGCATTGCGTGACAGGCTATCTAAGTCACTCTTACTTTAGTCACTCATAGGCTAGCTTTATGCAACAGGAAAATGTTAGAGTCTATAGCAAGACTGACTTAGTGAGATCTAAGTCTAAGACTGGGTGTATCTTTATGCAACCGGCCCCTGGACTAGGCTTCATTCTTAGCCCATAGATTCTTTTGATCAACCTTTTGGTCTCAACACAACCTTCAGGTCTCTCAGTGCTGATAGGTAAATGATCCTAACTTAGACAAGGTGACCGTTAGAAGAGAAAGCATGTATACCGATGATGTCAACGATGTGGAGATTCAGTTTCACTTTCAGTGCGTTCAACGTGGCAGTGAGAGGGTCCTGGTCGTCAGCGGTGACCAGCTGCAGGTTCTGCTTGGTGTCGTTAGAGAGGGACAACCACAGGCTCCCGTACTCCGCTGTGGTCATAGTCAACGGCCTGCAGAGACACAGGGAGGACAGGATAGGTTAGTTACTGTGGTGGAGTGAGTTAGTGGGTATCTGATTGGGCTAACCTGTTAACACATAATCAGCCATGAGGGGTCATTGGAAGCAGGCTAATTTACAAGCGGCCAACTAGTGGTCGTTGTGTGTAAATAGCAGGTTAGCATTCTAAAAGAGGCGGCTCTTTTAGTAGGTTTAGTAGGCTGTTCTAGTGTTAAGATTGTACTGAACCTCTCTATGTGAAATCATTCTCTTTGTTTTTGTTGTTTAAGCGGATTGAATATTGCAAAGTTTGCACGAAATGTGTTTTATGAATAAAGTTTGGTTGATTGGCTGATTGATTGACTGCGAGCGACAGCTGTCAGTGCTGTACCTGAGGAAGTCAGCCAGGGAGAGTTTCTGGGTGAACTGCAGCGTCTGGGGCTCCCCTTGTAGCAGCAGCTGGTACGACACCACCCCTGCCACCTCCACCTGGGTGGAGGGTCTCCTCATCACCAGAGAGTACTGGCACACCGTCACACTGCGACCCCTCACCTCCTCTAACCCCCTGGTGTCTGAGACGCAGGAGATCTGAGGAGAAACAGAGAAACAAGCCGTGAGAGTCAGCTCCATTTCAAGTGACGAGACAAGGTAATACAGCATTCACTTCCTGTCTGAAAACATAATAATAATAATACTACATTAGACTTATATAGCGCTTTTCTAGACACTCAAAGACACTTTACAAACTGAAAAGATTGAGTAGTAATAATAAAAAGAAACAAAAAAAGAAATAAAAGAAAGTATAGGGGTCTAATTAAGGGCCAGTTAATAAATAATTAACATACTTCCAGTTCTCTAGACGTCAGCTGCAGTGACACGTGTCGGGCGGCTGAGTCGGTGGCGTTGGCGATGAAGACGACCAGCACCACGGCGTCCTCCTTCTGTACACAGCTGGCTGAGAGAGCCAGGCTTCTGTTAGAGCAGAGGGGGGCGAGGTCGGAGTGGGCCAGGCCAGACAGCTCTGCAGGCAGGTGGGAGTCCAGAGACACGTCTGTGGGTCTGTCTGTGGGTCTGTCTGTGGGTCTGTCTAGGGGTCTGTCTGTGGGCCTGTCTAGGGGTCTGTCTAGGGGTCTGTCTATGGATCTGTCTAGGGGTCTGTCTGTGGGTCTGTCTGTGGATCTGTCTGTGGGTCCGTCTGTGGATCTGTCTAGGGGTCTGTCTAGGGGTCTGTCTAGGGGTCTGTCTAGGGGTCTGTCTGTGGGTCTGTCTGTGGGTCTGTCTATGGGTCTGTCTAGGGGTCTGTCTAGGGGTCTGTCTACAGGTCTGTCTGTGTGTGTGTGTGCAGGCGGCTCCCCCGCCACCACCATGCCGTTCTCTCTGATCAGAGACAGACGACCTCCCGCCTCTCCTGCCTCTCCTGCCGCCTCCCCCTCTGCATGGCAGGTGCCGTTGGTAGTGGCGGGGTCCTGCGTGTGTTGACAAGTCTGTTTAGCCGCGGTGACCCCCCCCCCCGAGGGCAGAGTGGGGGAGTCCAGCAGGTCGTTACACAGCAGGCTGTCCACGGCGCCGCGAGACGAGTGGGAGGAGTCAGAGGAGCGCTCGCTGGCGCCCGATGATGACCCGTGTCCCCGGGGTCTCCTTCTGAACCTCTGGGGCGCCGGCTCCGCTTTCCCCATCTAGACGAGGCGACGGTTTCAGTTGTTAGAGAAGACCGAGGCGTATTCATTTGTATTTCAATGGCACGGTGTACTCACTTGTTTTACCAGGGTTCCCACACCTTCTGAAACATCACATTCAAGCACATTTCAAGGACTTTCAAGACTCAATTCCCTCAAATTCAAGGACCCAACACAGCATAGTTTGAGACAGAACTAGATGAGAATTTATATAATAGGAACTATCCGCTCACAGACAACAATTAAAAAGAGAGGCTTGAATGTGTGAACACTAGATGGTCTCTTGCTTTCTCGACCACAGCACAGCAAAACTATAGATTGTCAAATATGTGTAAAGTTAAGCAATACAGAGACTTATTTACTAGTTGACGAGCTAAGTAAAAATTTATATTTTTTTAGAGAGAGAGCACTTTCAATGACCCATGTCTACTTTCAAAAACCTTTAAGACCTTGATTTTTTTTTCAAATTCACAAACTTTCAAGGATTTCAAGGACCCGTGGGAACCCTGTTTTAACTCCATGCATATGAGCTAAAGGGTTTCACAGACAGGGCTTAAGACTAATCCAGGACTAAATCACAATTTCAATGTAAAATCTCCATTGAAGATGGTTTTTAGTCTAGGATTAGGCTTAAGTGAAGCCAGCCCATAGAATGTGATCTTACCAGACAGACAGAGTTCTGGGCCCCCAGGCCAACGAACAGTGATAAGGCCAGCTGTTGCTTCTCCTGGTCAGGCTCAGGGGTGGGGGTGGGTGTCGGGGTCTGGGGACTCTCAGCGCCGCCCTGCTGGCTGGGGGACAGGAGAGGACTGGGCACCTCCACCTGAGCAGTTTCCTCCACAGCTTCCCTCAGGACCAGGTAACCTTCCCTCCCCCACACCCGCTTCACTCCGTCCAGCTTCAGGGTAGCAGAGCTGAAACAACACTGGGACGTCAACCTGGGTCTTCTGGGACAGGATTTCTAAACTTTTAATCTGGATCAGAATGATTCATTTTTGCTATCCAGGATCAGATGGAGCCAGCTGATCTCCCATATCGTCACCTTCTTAAAATAATGGCTTAAGTCATATTTGAATTGACTGAAATCTAGAATATATGATATTTAGGCAAAAACAACATTTTCCTCAAAAGTGACTTATGCCACTATTTTAAGAAGGTGATGATATACTACTCAAAATGTACTAGATAGATCTTATCCTGAATAGCAAAAGATAAACAGTCTAATTCTGATTGAGCTTAAACGTTTTGATATACTGTGATAATTACTGAATATCAATTAAATAAAAAATCAACAACCAACAAATAAGTAGCACAGAAAACAATAATCAATCTCTAATTGGTCAACGAAATCTAAACCTTATGGAAGGGAGACGCGACGGTAGTTATTCCACACACACACAGTTTTTTTAATTTTACTTATTTTCCCCCCCATAAACAACAACAACAACAACAACAAGAAAAACAGTTTCAGTCACTCTCCCCACCCCAACCCCCCCGCCCACCCAGGAGACCCCTGACCCTGGTGACTATGAGCAGACAGCCTCACATAGAACAGCCAAATAACAGTCTCCTCCCCCATCCATGACAGGATCAACATACCCTCCTTTCTGGGAGAGCTCCATGCTGTTCCCTGACAGGCCGGAGCTGATGGACAACAGTGTGGGAGACTGTCTGTCTGTGATACTGCAGGAGGACAGACTGCCAGGCATGGACAGACCGTAGGGAGCCAGGCTCAGAGCTGAGGAACACAACAGCATCAGGATCATCAAATAGCACAGCGATTTACTGTACGATCATGGCAAAATCAGCAATAATCAGCAATAATAGACCAGGACGAGGCGAACAGAGGAGGCGGTTGTACTGGGAGGATCTGTAGGAGGAGCTCCCTCACCTTTCTCCTGGGCCAGCTCCTCTTGTCTCTGATGAGGAGGCTTGTAGGGAGCCGCCCCCGCAGCCAACGCCTCCGACACGAAGCCGTCCAGGAAAGACAGGGAGGAGTCCACCTGAGCAACGACGCAACACAACACACGTCATTCGTCAGAATAACAGTCAGGGTTCCCACACCTTCCGAAACATCAAATTCAAGCACCTTTCAAGGACTTTCAAGACTCAATTCCCTCAAATTCAAGGACCCAACACGGCATAGTTTGAGACAGAACTAGTTGACGAGCTAAGTAATTTTTGATTTATTTATTTTTTTAAATTGAGAGAGAGAGGGAGAGAGGGGAATTCAAACACTTGACCCATGTCTATTTTCAAAAACCTTTAAGACCTTGAAAATTCCACAAACTTTCAAGGATTTCAAGGGCCCGTGGGAACCCTGAACAGTATTTACTGGAAAGAAAAATATTTGATAGTTCTATACGTTAAAGACATATGTTATGATATGGAGGGTTGGATGGGAGGGGAGGGGGTGAATTGGAAAGGTAAGAACTATAGCATAGAAAACCATTATGTACAGGGTTCCCACATCTTCTGAAACATCAAATTCAAGCACCTTTCAAGGACTTTCAAGACTCAATTCCCTCACATTCAAGGACCCAACACGGCATAGTTTGAGACAGACATAGATGAGAATTTATATAAGGAACTATCCGCCCACAGACAGATTGTGTATATATGTGTAAAAGTTAAGTTACAGAGACTTATTTACTAGTTGACGAGCTATGTATTACTGGAAAGAAAAGGCCCGCCACAGGCTCAGTTTCTTCCCCTAAACCGCCAGGCTGCTAAATGACTCTGGCTTCCAACTCCCCCCCGCCCCCAAGTCTGCTCAGGACTGAATATGCACTGGACCCATTGAAAAACTCTGCACTGCACTTTATATATATATATATATATATATATATATATATATATATATATATATCACTATCCAATGCACTGTTGTCTATCCTGTTTTGTCCTGTTTTTTGCATTTGTTTTGTTCATGTATACATGTGAAAAAAGCATAAACGCAGAGTCTACTGTAACGTCAAAGCAAATTCCTATATGTGTATGCATAATGGCAATAAACGTTATCTGAATCTGAGAAGTAAAAATAAGTATGAGCAGGTTGAGTGTCGGCCAGTAGATGGCGCTGTGCGGTGCTGTGACGTGCTGTACCTCCAGAGGCTCCAGGCTGCCCTCTGGTGGCAGCACCCTGGCCCGCTGCTCTGCGTCCTGGCTGAGGTGCTGCAGCTCCTGGGCCTTCTGCCTCAGCACCGTGTCCAGAGAGGCGCTGTACCGCTCACACACCTCCCGGGCCACGGACACGCACTCGGCGCCCACACACAGCTTGGTCATGGCTGCCAGGACCCAGGTCTTCGTCTCGCTGGTGGTGTGCCGCTGGTCCAGGAGCCTGGCCAGGAGCCTCATGACTCTGACTGGCTCAAGGCCCTCTCTGAGGGGCAGGTACTCACCAAGCACCTGGGGGTGGGAGAGGAGGAAAGAACTCAATAACTAAATAACTCAATAAACCCTAACTTCTTGTTCCTTTCTCTGGCACTTGTTCTTATCAAAGGTTATACTGAGAGTGACTGATGTGTAGTTGATTCACTTGCTTAAGACACATGTACTTATTGTAAGTCTCTTTGGATTAAAGCGTCTGCTAAATTACTATTCAGGGTTCCCACACCTTCTGAAACATCAAATTCAAGCACCTTTCAAGGACTTTCAAGACTCAATTCCCTCGAATTCAAGGACCCAACACGGCATTATTTGAGACAGAACTAGTTGACGAGCTAAGAAGCTTTGAATATATATCTTTTTTTAAATAGAGAGAGGGAGAGGGGAATTCAAGCCCTTTCAATGACCCATGTCTATTTTCAAAAAAGTTTAAGACCTTGATTTCTTTTTCTCAAATTCACAAACTTTCAAGGATTTCAAGGACCCGTGGGAACCCCGACCATTACAACTACTATTCAAATGTAGAGGAGGGAAAGAGATTTCTTCTTCATTCAATAATGAAGGATCTGAAACTCCATCCTGTCTTTATATCAGTCACACGTGTCCTCAGTGGAAACACAATCAGATTAGATTAGATTCAACTTTAATGTCGTTGCAGAGTACAAGTACTAGACAACGGAATGCATGAACACAATGAACTTGTGTTAACACTAGAACAGCCGTGAGTAAAGACAAATGTTATATCTTTGCTAAACTTTCAGGACCCTCCTTTCATGACTTTTCCTAGATATGTGTTTTCCCACCCCAGTATCCTTACATTTCCAAAATCACATCAGGCTAAGCTAGTATGAAGCTATTTTTCTTTTTTTCTGTGTAGGAAGCAGGTTAATTTACAAGCGGCCGACTAGTGGTCGTTGTGTGTAAATAGCAGCTTGAGCATTGTAAAAGAGGAGGTCATTTGACTTTTCGTGAGGTAAAAAAGGCACGGCTGTTCTAGTGTTAAGAGCACACAGGACACAGGAAGTGTTTCTCACCCAGCTGATGACCTGTAGGAAGCGTTGAGGCAGCTTGGCTGGCTCCCCTTGTAGCAGGGCCACGTACGAGTCCACAGCAAACAGCCTGAGCTGCCTGTCCTCCTCCACACTGTCGAACCCTGGGCCAGAGGACACAAACAACCCCCAGACCGTCATATGGATGTACTTTTCGACCAATGCTGTAGGTCAAAGGTCAGGTTCTGCGTGTGCTCGGTCTTACCCTGTGACAGGAGTCTGAGGAAGTTGTTTGGGATGTCCGGCTGCATTAAGTCTCCTCCCAGAGAGAGCACTGCATTCATGGTCTCGATGAACCATCCGTTGTCTGGGGAATATGTATGGTGGTGTATAGGAACTGCAGCTTGTGCCATGAATGGAACATTAACAGCATGTACAAATACAAGACATATACAACCATTATCAGAACCACACAACTGCAATTACCATAAAACATATGGTACCATATCACAAAAGTGTTTTGTTGAAATACAGCAAACACAGTATGACATGCAGCACCAATGGTCGAAATCGTTAAAGGATATTTTTCGGCCAGTTCTGCTACTTTCCCAGCCAGATCGACGGTACTGTAGTCGTCATTACTAAGCCGAAGGAACTCCAGCATCTTCTCCACGATGACGGTGACATTCTGGCCGTTGGTGATCCGGAACAGTAACTCTAGAGTCTATAATAATAATAATAATCATAATAATCATAATATTACATTAGACTTATATAGTGCTTTTCTAGACACTCAAAGACGCTTTACAAACTGAAAAGATCAAGTAGTAATAGTAAAAACAAACAAAAAATAAATAAAATAAAGTATAGGGGTCTAATTAATTTTTAGATTACTAAATCTAAATCTAAGTGTCTTTGTAGGACAATCTACTCTGAATACTGCAATTACACCTAGATTTCGGGTGGAGAAGCGGCGAACAAGCAACGCCAGCGTCCTCTCTCGACCGGCATTTTTGGAAAAGTGATCATATCATACCTATCATATCTATACATCATATCATATTATCATTTTTAGATGACTAAATCTAAATCTAGGTGTCTTTGTAGGACAATCTACTCTGTATACTGCAATTACACATAGATCTCGGGCTGAAATGGTGTATCAAAAGGACAACAAATGCCAAACCTGATTGACCATGTCTTACCTCACGTTTAATGATGAGGTCAGAGTGATCCAGGCACTCTATGATGGTCATCTGGTGCTGCAAGGCCAGGTTAGCGTCCTGCTGGACCACATAGGTCAGCGCCTTTAATCCTGAAACCACATGCATCACATTTACATTTTTGGCATTATCAGACTCCTTATTCCAAAGTGACTTTTGCTTACATTTGACTAAGTAAGTGAATCATCTATCCACCAGTAGTAGTACCTACTGAACCAACAGGAGTGCCCCCTATCGAGTATCGGTTTTATTATGAAGGAATCATCATATCAAATCTATTTTAGCCCAGTACTTACCCAGATATTTGAGGTTTATCTTTGGTGATAGAACAAAGTTCCCGATGCATTTCGCAGCCCTCTCCAGAAGCTCGGACTTGGGATGAATCGTGTAGATGGCCTTCACACACTCATATAATATTGCTGGGAATTTAGAAAAAAGTAGATTTGAAACAGAAGGCATGGGGGTGCAGGGTTGGCTGATTTGTGCTGCAGATCTGTGCTGACAAAACATGGTGTAGACAGTATGATCACCGTACCATAAGTGATGTTGTGGTTCATCTCCGCCCTCCGTAAAGACTCATCCAGCACCTCATACATCATCTCACTTGTGCTGTGGACAAGGGAACATCTTCGATTATTATCTTGTGGGAAGACACATTTGAGACAACACCCCAAAACACTCTTAGCTATGAAATGGATTGGCTGTTGCTATGGAGATTGGCTATGAATGGGTGGATAGCTGGATACTATACCTCTGGTCATCTTTCCCTAGGAGAGACAGTATGTTGAGCAGCTTGATCTGCAGCCAGGGAGCAGGGACACTGTGGTAGTTGAAGTCCATGGGGAGTTTTCCTCCCACCACCTGCTTCAGTATGGTCACAAAGCTGCCAGTCAGGTCCTTGTAGCTGTCTGGGCTCTGCTGTAAGATTCACAAACAGAAAGATGGCCATCATTAATTGGATATGCATTAGCTATTACAGTGTTGGCATTTTAGGTTTGTAAGACTTGACAAAGGCTACGGCCAAAACCGTTGTCAATTAAAATACACTTTTGCACCTGGAACTAGAGTGTGCGGCTTCTACTTCATTCTATGGTATTTTAGGTTTCACATATTGATATTGTTGTTTTGTGGTAACCAGAGGTAACACAATTCGAGGCGAGAGAGATGTCGGCCATGTTGTCTGTTTTGAAAAGCCATCAGGTAGGCGCATGTATACAGTGTGTTAACCCTTAACCACCCACCCAATCTCAGTGCACTGTATACTACATGTGACATGTACTAAACTGTACGTCAGTTGTACATTAAAGCAATGAATGTACTGATGGACATGAGGAACCTTGATCATCTGTAAGTAGATGTGGAGAGAGGCGGTCATGACTCCAGGGTCCTTGTCACAGAGAGCCTTCCGGAACTTGTTATGGATGTGTTGGACCTGGTTCGGTGCAATCAGGTAGAATTTGTACAGTGCAAGGACTGCTTTCCGACGTATGATCTCCCTGTAAATGAGGTAGAGGAAAGGGTGTTTTATATATCATAAAAAAGTATAAAAACAACAACATATGACTAAGCCAATAATGTACAGTATGTCTATGCAAAATGTAAACACTTGGGGGCATAATTGTTTCAAATAATGAACTGAATTTCCTTTCATGAAATTGATCCGAACAATAAGGCAAAAGATCAGTGTTAAAACACTTACTTCGGGTGTGTGAGTTTTTCCTCCACTAGTGGAAGAATTGCAGGTATCATATCTTTGGGAAACATCTGACTGACAACAGTTAAAGCCATGCACACCTCGATAAGATTCGTACTCTGAAGATCCTGAAAAAAACAAAACACATCTTTGAGCATCCAACATCTCTATGTTTAAAACTCAAGACAAAAAATTAGAATTTGAAGGTTGAAAAAGTACCTTCAATACAGTGTTGACAAGCAGAAGCAGTAGCTCATGGCTTTCATTTAGAAACAGGGATACTGCAAGATAACCTGAAAACAGAGAGAATCACCAGTAAGGATAGATCATTCAACACTATGATTCATCATGGAGATTATGACCAAATACCGCCTGATTATGTGAGAAGATAGGATCAGATAACATCTTTTAAAGGCAGTCCCACTCATATTTTTCATTTTATTAGACAGATGTAGTGAAGACAGACAGGAAAGTAAGGAGAAGAAGGGAGAGAGAGGGCATGT